>NW_006760389.1:3372946-3378980 GCF_000271605.1 Fomitiporia mediterranea MF3/22
AACTATCCTATAACACAGAAATACAGAATGTAAGTACTAGAACATAAGTCAGAACTTAGCAGAACAGGTAGAGAGAGAGAGTGAGACAAGAGTAGAGTATATAGAGTGAGTCTAAGAGTACAGGACTACCTAGAGTAGACAAGATCAAGACTACTAGACTAGTCTGATCTTGTACACTTATATATACTAAACTATACAAGAGTACTTAGGGAGTATGAGCTACTAAGAATAATAAGCCACAAAGAATGAAAGAAAGGAAGGTCAAAGATAAAGGTACAAAGAATGAAGGGATGGACAAAGGGTAAGAGACTATAGAATGAACAAAGAATGAGGTCAAAGGAATAGAATAATAAAGTAAGGAAGGGTAGTAGTAAGAGTTAGTACACATATAGTTTATAGACAGTACTCCTAAGGGACAGAAGTCCTGAGTTCTAGTACAGAAGGGTGCAGAACCCTTAGAACTGAAGGTATGAGAGTAGAGAACTGTAACATTACCCCCCCTCTAAAACCAATTGTCCTAATTGGTGAACATTAGGCTTGGTTAGCAGTTTAGGTATAAGTTAGAACAGTAGGGTTTGGAAATCTGTAAGGCAGAGTTGATACAGAGCACCTGGATGAAGTTAATAGAAGTCTTAGATTGTCTTAGTAGTATGAGTGAGATTCTCAGCAGGTTCTCAAGTGTGTTCCTCAACTAGGTATTCCTTCTAGTAGATAAGGAACTTGAGCTTTCTGTATACTAGCTTAGTATCTACTACATACTCTACTTTGTATTCTAGTTTGGAACTGATGAGTTCTAGTAGAGGTGGTAGGGGTCTTTGTTACAAAGGAAAACTAGGATTGTAGTACTAAGACAACAGAACCTTGTTAAACACTAGGTGTATACACTTCTATATTGTCAGAAGTTAGAGTTTGTAGACAGAGACACTAACCTTCTTTTCAATGACAAAGGGTCTGAAGCACTTGTTGTCCAACTTCTTCATTAAGTAATCTAAGGTCAGATTAGTAGCTTCTAGTATAACCTTGTTACTAGGCTAGTAATCCTTAGCTGTAGACCTCTTCCAATCATAGTTCTACTTTATAACCTATACTACCTTTTCTAAAAGAGCTCATGTATTCTCTCTAGTCTTGTGTATCTGTTCTGTAAAGTTTGTTATAGATTCAGAACTACTGTTCTGGTTCAGAACTGTCCCCTAGTACAGATGTCTCCCATGATTGAGGAAGAATAGGGACTGTCCTGTTATAGAGTGTTACTAGTTATTGTGTACAAATTCTGCTAGAGCTAACCATTCAGACTAATCCAATTACTGATGATTAATGAACATCTGAAGGTAGAGCTCAATCTCCTAATTGACTCACTCAGTTTGACTGTTAGTCTACAGGTAATATACAGTAGAAGGGTTCTCTTAAATTCTAAGAAGTGTATACAAGTCCTACATGAATTTCAACTCAAATTATAGTCTACAATCATGAATGAGCTTCTGAGAGAGTCTGTACAACCAGAAGATGTAATCCTAATAGATGTGTACTATACCTTCAGAAGTGAGTTCTGTTTAGGTCAGAACTACATAGACTTGCTTAGAGAATTAGTTGACAATTATATAGATAGTGTTGTAACTCTAAGACTCAGGTAGCTTACTAATCAGGTCTACTGAGACTTCTTTCTAAGAGTGATCCAGAATCTAATACAAATGTAGGAGAGCCCAAACCCTTGTCTGGTGAGCCTTAGTCTATTAGTATGTATTACAACCAGTCACATACTTTAGAATTTCCCTCTACATTCCTGACTACTAGTAGTTCTGAGTAATAAGTTCCTGTGTTTTGTGTTGGCTCAGATGTTTTACAGTCAGATTGTTGTAATAAGCTCAGACAATGTCCTCCTACAACTTCTGATCCTTTAGAACATACAGTTGGCCTTCTTAGTAAACCTATCCATCCTTATCCTCCTCCTAATTCTTAGCCTACTTCTCTAGCTGCTTTACTATAACCTAGTCCTATGTGTGTCTTAGAGCTTACTGGTTATAGGTAACAAAGTCAACATCCTTAGATTCAAGTTGGATCTCTTAGATTGTCTCAGATGTGAAATGGGAATTGTTTAGGAGAACAAGATTTTTGTTATCATTCTCCCCCCTTTCATAACCTACTTGTCTTAAGAGTAAATCAGCTTTTGTTATTTGTATTCTAGGTTTGTAGGTTAGTACAAAGTTGTAGTCCTGTAGTTCTAACATCTAGTAGGCTTAGTAGTAGTTGAGCTTCTGAGGCACCTAGAAGTACTAGAGATTAAGGTGATTACTCTAAATCTTAAACTTCTGTATAGTACTAAGGAGATATTAATACTACTCCTCTAAGGAACAGACAATTGTAAAGAGTTCCTTGTTATAGATAGGGTAGTTCTGTTCTGTTGTAGAGAGGGATTCTGATCAGAACACTATCAGACACTACTTTCTGTCAATAAACTGGGACAGTACTACTCTATTTATGAAGTTGGAAGAGTTGGCTTTAACTTGGAACTTGTCTACAACTGTCAGAACTGCTAATACAGGCTTGCTAGTAATAGCCTACTTGAGGGACTCAAACACAGACTACTACTAATCATCCTATTACTAAGAAACATCTTTACTAGTGAGATTGTGAAGGGGCCAGACAATAGTACTAAAGTCTTGAATAAAGTGTTAGTAGTAGTTTGTAAACCTAAGGAACACTTGAACCTGTTTCAGGTTCTAAGGTTGTAGCCAGTTCTGAACTGTAGTTACCTTTGCTGGATCTATACAGACCTCTCCTCTACTAATTACAAAGCTCAGATAATCTACTAACTCCTGTACAAAAGAGTACTTTACTTCTTAGAGGAACAGTTTATCATTTTAGAGCTGTTGTAATACTACTCAGATTAGTCAGTAATAGTGCTCAACTGTCTGAGTGAAGATCAGAATGTTGTCCAGATACACACTAACATACTCTGAGTTAATCAGATTTGTAAGGATGTGATTCATAAATGACTAGAATGTTGTAAGCAAGTTGGTTA
The DNA here is from genome assembly GCF_000271605.1 of Fomitiporia mediterranea MF3/22. NCBI lineage: Eukaryota > Fungi > Basidiomycota > Agaricomycetes > Hymenochaetales > Hymenochaetaceae > Fomitiporia > Fomitiporia mediterranea. The sequence continues at coordinate 3,375,966 of NW_006760389.1, forward strand.
GTCTGAAGAACATTATAGTCAGTTTATACAATCTACAATTAGTTCAGAACACAGCCTTCTACTCATCTCTGTCTCAGATCCAAATATTATTGTACCCCTATCAAACATCCAACTTAGTAAAAACCCTGGATGTATATGTCTTATTAATGAGCTCCTGAATCAGAGGGAGTAGGTACTTGTTTTTAACAGTACCCTTATTGAGACAATAATAATCCTGAACTAGGTAGAGCTTCCTATCTTTCTTTTTGACAAAGAAGAAAGGGGAGGCTATAAGGGACTTTAAGGGTTGGATCTAGCTGTTCTAAAGATTTTCCTAAAGGAACTCATTAAGTACCTCCTACTTGTCTCTGTTGAGTAGGTAGACCTTACAATCCTTAGGTTAGAAACCCTTGGTTAATTCAATTGTATAGTTCTAGGAACAGTGTTTAGGAAGCTAGTCAAATTCCTCTTCACTAAAGACTTTAGGGAACTCTTAGACAAAATCTAGCAGGTTGGGTCTATGTACATTCTAGAATAGAGTTATTCTAAGGAGGTTCTAGACTGGTTCTGTCTCAGACATTCTTTAGATTGACTCTGTTTCACCTTGACTAGAATATGTGTCCACATATTCATTCTAGTTGAAGAAGAACAACTGGTCACCTTCATTAGAACTGTTAGTAACATTAGAAGCATCTGTATTCACTCAGAACAGTAGTGTAAGGTAGTTATAAGACTTAAGACACTGATTGAATGTAAGTGTCTACTCTAACTAGTTAATAGTAGGGTTGTAAGCCTTAAGCTATTTGAATCTAATAAAGATGTCTGTCTTTCTAAAGTTAGTGACTCTGAACTCAATACTTTCCTTATAATCCTGAATAGTCATTTATAGTTAGACAAACTGTTAGCATTTATTCTGGATAAATGCATCATATGTCTTAGACATGTCTTCTAAGACATACATCCGAGACACACAATATTAGATAGCATATATAATACTTAATATAAGGACAATGAAGCTCATAGGACACATATAACAGTACACAACACATTACCAACTATACAGTCGACTTGTATTGATGCCTACACACTATGAGCAGAGCCTACTGAACCCCTACTAGTGTGAACTACTCTAAGGGAATCATTGCAACCTTAAAACACTAACAGGTTATGAGCCTTGCACTCCCTGCTCATGTCTACATTGTTACTATGCTTTTATCTTACCCTCTACAAACACAACTCTTCGAAATCATCATCTAAATGATTATGATTCCTCCTCACTGACTATATGTATGACTATATGCACCACAATTGTCATCACAAATGCTTCAGTGTACTATATACTATAGTACAAATGATATGATACACTCAATCATACTAAACTTGATAAGTATCATCGAACTACTCCATTTAACACTGAATCAATTTGATTCTACATGTACAATCCATTCTAATTGTCTACAAACCTTTGGCACTCTCATCTAAGCATACCAAATGCAAATTGTCTTGTCTGGAAGACTACAATTGCTTTATACAACAAGATATGGTTGATACTCGTAACCGGAACGTATTATCTACGTGGACCTAGACACACCTGTCTGAGCATCCCAAATGCACATTGATTTATTAAACTAACGAGACATGTATTGGATACACAATACAAGACATATATTGGATACAGACAATGTATCAGATGTCTAAGACATACAGACAGATGAACTAGTTGCTTTAAATGCAATGAGTACTTAATAATACTATATCCAAACACTGAATTACTTTATCTTACACCACAGAGACACATTATATTAATAACGTCTCACATAATGAACAAACATTTGATAGTATATTAATAATATAAATGATTAATACTATAAACGAAAGAACAATGCTAGCAAAGCATAATAACAATATAAAGAAATATATTGCAAACATATAATCAATCTAATAATGATTAGGCAAACGAATAAAACGAAAACAAGAGTATAAATGCTACTAAAGCATAATAACTCAAATATAAAAACGATTTATACTATCACAAATGAACAATCACAATAAATAACATATATTTACAAAATACAAACATATCACATAGATAAACGAATATACGAATGTACAAAGTAATAATAATGCATTCGAACACATAAAACTATTAATTGTTGAATAACACAATGTTGTATGCAAAATACAATTGAACGAACACATAATAACACATAAAACAAGTAATAAAACATACAAAACAATGTTGCAAACAGTCTAAACATATAATAACAAACATATATACTTATACAAAGTATTACATTAAATTAAAACATAACACTACAAACAATGAAACAATATAATAATACATATATGCATAATATTGACACAATATCAATACTATACAGGCAAATACATATCTTATACCTTGCACAATTACTATTACAATGCAAAATCGAACGAACAATAGTTACAAATACATTGTAACAATATAATATATCAATAAGATATACATGATAACAAAGTATTAAGTCAATACAATTAATACAATCAGTATAAACAATATAAACAATTAAATATCACTTAAAAACATGACAAAATACAATAATACAGACACAAAACAAAACAACTAATGCTACAAAACATTAGAGCCTAATATTGGATAGTCTGAAGGGCCATACAACAGAACAAACACTGCTGTCAAGTACACAAAAGACAAATGAACATTGGAACAAAATCCAAAGAAACAAACATAAGTTTGGAACTCAATCAAACACTTTACAAATGATTAAACACAATGTGTGATGGATTTAATAGATCACTGCAAACAGTAGAAAGATAGAATTTGTAAAGAATAAATCTATGATCAATACTTAAAGCATATCATTAGCTATTCAAAGTTCAAACAATATCATAATAGTGTATTCTTCATTAACAGCCTTGCTTGAGCTTGTGCCTATCACAAAGATAAAATACATAAACAGACAGAAACAAAACACTATAGCTCAATACTTTTGTCATCAAACGGAAGACAAACATACTGAGCAAATCTAAACAATGCAT
>NW_006760389.1:3379000-3383119 GCF_000271605.1 Fomitiporia mediterranea MF3/22
ACGAAAAAAAAAACTTTTGTATTCCAACATTCACTTATCAAAACTACACGTTGCTGTATATTTCGATTCATCCTCTTTTCTTCTCCTCAACATTAAATTAAAACATAATGCTACAAACAATGAAACAATATAATGATACATATATGCATAATATTGACACAATATCAATACTATACAGGCAAATACATATCTTATACCTTGCACAATTACTATTACAATGCAAAATCGAACGAACAATAGTTACAAATACATTGTAACAATATAATATATCAATAAGATATACATGATAACAAAGTATTAAGTCAATACAATTAATACAATCAGTATAAACAATATAAACAATTAAATATCACTTAAAAACATGACAAAATACAATAATACAGACACAAAACAAAACAACTAATGCTACAAAACATTAGAGCCTAATATTGGATAGTCTGAAGGGCCATACAACAGAACAAACACTGCTGTCAAGTACACAAAAGACAAATGAACATTGGAACAAAATCCAAAGAAACAAACATAAGTTTGGAACTCAATCAAACACTTTACAAATGATTAAACACAATGTGTGATGGATTTAATAGATCACTGCAAACAGTAGAAAGATAGAATTTGTAAAGAATAAATCTATGATCAATACTTAAAGCATATCATTAGCTATTCAAAGTTCAAACAATATCATAATAGTGTATTCTTCATTAACAGCCTTGCTTGAGCTTGTGCCTATCACAAAAGAATAAAATACATAAACAGAACAGAAACAAAACACTATAGCTCAAATACTTTTGTCATCAAACGGAAGACAAACAATACTGAGCAAATCTAAACAATGCATCATAATGTATACAAATAAAACAAACAAAATTACAAACTTATGCTTGCTAAAACAACACTATACCAAATGATTAACAAACTATTTGGACGTATGCATAATAATCAAACAAAATACACGAGCATACACACAATCTATTTGAGTATAAACTCGAATAACAAAGAGTACAAATGCCATAAAGAATTAATAACGAAATCGGACAAAAATAATGAATAACATCAAAGTTATTGAACAAAACACATTCATGCATTAATACACAATGCTTAAACAAATGATTAAATGATGAAAATGTATGAACGAATTAATTACACACACACAAAAGCCAATTGCTCAAAGCAAACCTTCTTGAATTGAAGGGGAGTAATAGCATATATTCACAAACATAAAATTCACAAAACATAAAACATAACGAATAATAGAAACATACTGAACAATTAAATGATACAGAAATATTGACTATGTCACTATTTAACCTTACACATCCTACAAAACATAATTACAAAGTTATTGCAACAAATAAGAAGCGAATCTGTTGAATTCAACAATGAAATATCTATGCAAGAGACATTTTCTCTGAAATCTTTAATGGTCACACTATACATGGCACCAATTGAATGTATTACGAACGAATATATTACAGAGCATATACCTAAACACAAAGAAGTATGCTACATACAAAGATGTTGAGTGGAAAAGCATCTCTGGTACATAATGAACTATACAGAAATATCGAACACAACTATGCTTTCCTCAAATGGAACGTATAATACATTGAAAATAACAATTATGTATCATGCAAAACTTACAACACTTATTCCCTAGCATGCAGAACATAATAGCAAACAAATAATCAACCAAACGAAGTAATATTCAGACAGATAATTAAGAATTAATGTAATGTAGCTAAGGAATAGCACATATTCCTAAAGCAATCAATGCTAGACATGCAAAGCACTCACATAAGTTAATTAAAAGAAGCAACAGATGTAACAGTAATCAAAACATTAATCCTTTCAAAGCAAACAAGATAATGTTGATCATAATGAACGAAATGAGTAATACACTCAAAATTAACAAAATAAATTCATATCTCATAACGAATGCACACATATATTCAGTGAATAAAGTGAATATAATGATTAAAACAATATCAAATAGAATTTGACACAAAATAAGCAATAAAACAAACGAATATTACAATATATGATGAAAAATAGAACTGTGAAAGTGTACTACTTCATCTATCTATGAAATAAAAGCAACAAACGTGTATTATAACTGTGCAGAGCAATATATTAATCAAATAAACATTACACAATGATAATAAAACATTATCACAACAATAAAATGATACAAACATACAAATAATGTTATAGTTTGTAAAAGTCAAAGGACACATTAAATGATAACAAACACAATGCACACATATATTGATAATAAATATATCTACTGTAAAACGGCAAAACAATACAAACATATTATATGTTTAAAACATAAATAATGTGCCTAAACAGACTTACAAACAGTCAGATGATAAAACAATACAAATAACAGAAGAATAAAACCTCAATCAACCTTAATATGAAGCAATCTGACATATCATACATGATATTACAAATTGTGAACAATACAATGCTTCAATATAAAGGCATAGAACTACAATTGAATGCTTAAAAGGTATGAATACAAAACGAAACAAACAAAGATGATACATGATAAATAGAGGACATTATAATAACATTAATAACACATTTTACAAGTATGATTTAACAGTTTCATTGCAAAAGTAAAAGTGGAAAAACTACTAGTAACACAATTCAAATGTGCAAGAATACAAATTAATGTGAACAAATTAATAACACACACATTGTTATTAAATATAGTATTAACTATACAAACAAAACGATACAAACAAAGTATAATTCTAATTACATAACGAGTGTAAGAATATAAAACAAACTACACATATAATAATACAAATACAAACGAAACGAATAACAGAACAACTGCAGAACAGTACAGTATGAAGAAATAAACATACTATGACACGAAACAAACAATATGACATGAAAAACGAACGAAACAAAGTTATAACATATCATATTAAATTGCGAACAAGAAAACTACTATCATACGAATGATAAAACATTATAGTAACGACTATAACATTAATAATATTAAAACTACAAACGAACGAATGCTAAAGAGATCCTGCAGCTCTCTTAGCAATCATAATTGAATTAACAATCGATTTATTACATCAAACGTTATAATAATACATTGGACAAACACAACACTTACAGTGGACTTAATATACAAAGCAAACGAAACATTTACATTGTGGATGTAAATGATATTAGTAAAACAATGAACGAATGCTTATCAAACATTATATTAGCCTGATCAACTAGTATAAGTTTGAAGGGGAGTGTTAGCATTTATTCCGGATAAATGTGTCATATGTCTTAGACATGTCTTCCAAGACATACATCCAAGACACACAATATTAGATAGTATATATAATACTTAATATAAGGACAATGAAGCTCATAGGACACATATAACAGTACACAACACATTACCAACTATACAGTTGACTTGTATCAATGCCTACACACCATGAGCAGAGCCTACTGAACCCCTACTAGTGTGAACTACTCTAAGGGAATCATTGTGACCTCAAAACGCTAACACAAACTCAGTAATTCAACTATTCTAGTTTAGGGTTCTGTCTATATTGTATACTAGGATTAGAAGTAGAATGTGTTGAGTAAGAAGGTAGTGTTCCTACACAAAGGCTTTATTAATACACAAACTAGTACATCTACTGTCTACTAGAGCTATTGTTCAGATCTGGAGGGATCCTGAGAAGGGAGCCAAGAGGACAGGGACCTAGAGTTAGTGTCTAGAACATTCTCAGATAAACTACTACTTGTTCTAAAGGGAATGTACAGCTTACACAGTCTTGTTGTCTGAGAGGGTAAGTATATACACTAACATTTCCTTATTAACCTCTCTCTTTTAACAAGGACAGACTCATGTCCTCAGTTATGAACTCAGCTGAGACTATCTCTGCTTAATACTACAGACAAACTACTAAGTAGTAAACAGGGCTAGATAGTGTTCCAAATGTTCTAAGATCTTAGAATGTAGAAGTGACAGGTCAGATTGTACAGATTTAGACTTGGATAAAGTGTAAAGAGAAGAATCAAAAGAATCAGAAGAAATAAGAGAACTATCTACTTTTGTTTTCAGCTTTTTTCTTTCTAATAAATAATTTTGTT
>NW_006760389.1:3383139-3397554 GCF_000271605.1 Fomitiporia mediterranea MF3/22
ATACTAGGATTAGAAGTAGAATGTGTTGAGTAAGAAGGTAGTGTTCCTACACAAAGGCTTTATTAATACACAAACTAGTACATCTACTGTCTACTAGAGCTATTGTTCAGATCTGGAGGGATCCTGAGAAGGGAGCCAAGAGGACAGGGACCTAGAGTTAGTGTCTAGAACATTCTCAGATAAACTACTACTTGTTCTAAAGGGAATGTACAGCTTACACAGTCTTGTTGTCTGAGAGGGTAAGTATATACACTAACATTTCCTTATTAACCTCTCTCTTTTAACAAGGACAGACTCATGTCCTCAGTTATGAACTCAGCTGAGACTATCTCTGCTTAATACTACAGACAAACTACTAAGTAGTAAACAGGGCTAGATAGTGTTCCAAATGTTCTAAGATCTTAGAATGTAGAAGTGACAGGTCAGATTGTACAGATTTAGACTTGGATAAAGTGTAAAGAGAAGAATCAAAAGAATCAGAAGAAATAAGAGAACTATCTACTTTTGTTTTCAGCTTTTTTCTTTCTAATAAATAATTTTGTTGATTTACTTTTTCTACTTTTTCTACTTTTCTTACTTTATTTACTTCTAATCCTACAGTGTCTATTGAATCAAAAGTGGCCATTAAAAAATCTGAGTCATAGTCCTTTAGTACTGTATTTACTGTTAGGCCTTTACAAAATCCTAGAGTATGTAGTCAGAGTCTAGGAGTTCTGAGGTGACTTCCAGATTTGTAGAAAAGGCTTCTTACTACAAATCCTGCTCATTACTCATTATTACTCTAATGACCTGACAGATATACTGTTACTTCTACAGGCAGTTCTTAATCTAGTGTCCTGACTTTCTACAGGTAAAGTATGCTCCTCACTTTTGAGCTTCTCTAATGTCTATTAGAATGGATTGATTGTGAATTACAGGTGGATTGATTTGAAGGCTTAGAACTGTCAGAGCCAGATGTATGTGTAAGTGTTTTACACAGACTTAATACATCTGAGCTACAGCTTGGTTGAAGGAAATAGTGTGTGTCTTCTACTTAGTGTAAGTGATCAGTTCCAACATCATTCTAAGAATCTTATCAACCAGTTCCAGGTAAAGAGCTTTTTCAAGCATTCTAATAAGGACATTATCAAACCTGAGCACAAATCCTGCCTTCTAGGCTAGGATATTAAACTCCTGAAAGAAGGTATTAGTAGAATGTTTGTCCTATTATAGAGACACAAGCTTGTTCTACACATTGTACTTCTTGTTCAGATCAATAAAGGAAGTACAGAGTTGCCTCATGAATTCTAAATACAACTTGTTGTTTTAAAGTCAGATCAGACTTCCAATCTAATAGTCTTCAATCTAGTTCTGGGCCCAGGTGGTTGTATTGCCTTCCTTTATAAAGGAGAGGACAAATAGGACATGATTAAGATCTGAGGATAGATCAGTTAAAGTAGTAGCTATGTATAGTTTGACTTGGCACTAGAAGTCCTTAAAGTGCTACTCATTAAAGTCTGAAGGGTAGGCTATATGTACTTTCTTTCTAGAACAGGTTACAACTTCTGGAACGACTGGAACAGGTTCTGAAGGGGCTGGGGGCATGTAGTTAGTAAAGGTCTCTTAGATAGAGGTCTACATGTATTGAGCTAGATCTGCTTGTAACTGCTGATCTGGCAGGACAGTAGGGGTGACAGTTAGTACAGGAGGGTCCATGTTTACACTACAAAGGAATTAGCACTAAACTAAAAGGGGTAATGAATAGAATGAAGAGTGGCAAAAGTTTAAAAGGGTTTAGAAAGTTTAAAATTTAAAAATGTAAAAGGGTTAGGACAAAGAAAAGAGATTGACACAACAGTAAGTACTAATGCTTGAAACATAAGAGAGTTGTAGGGTAGTAATAGGTAGTCTTGATCTGATGTTAGTGACAGTGTAGAGGGGACTTGAAGGCTCAGCAAGGGGACTCAGGCTACAACTATCTTACACAACAGAAATACAGAATGTAAGTACTAGAATGTAGTTGGAACTTACAGAACAGGTAGAGAGAGAGAGTGAGACAAGAGTAGAGTATATAGAGTGAGCCTAAGAGTACAGGACTACCTGGAGTAGACAAGATCAAGACTACCAGACTAGTCTGATCTTGTACACCTATATATACTAAACTACACAAGAGCACTTAGAGAGTATGAGTCACTAAGAATGATAAGCTATTAAGAATGAAAGAAAGGAAGGTCAAAGATAAAGGTACAAAGAATGAAGGGATGGACAAAGGGTAAGAGACTATAGAATGAACAAAGAATAAGGTCAAAGGAATAGAATGATGAAGTAAGGAAGGGTAGTAGTAAGAGTCAGCATGTATATAGTCTATAGACAGCACCCCTAAGGGACAGAAGTCCTAAGTTCTAGTACAGAAGGGTACAGAACCCTTGGAACTGAAGGTACAAGAGCAGAGAACTGTAACACTTGTCCTGTATAAGTTTCAATCAAATCTACTGTCCATTCCTTGTTCTCATTGTTTAATCTAGTAACTTGTCCTACTTCCCTTCTAGAGAATAATCTATTATTGTTTAGAACATGTATCCTAAGTAGTAATGAATGAAATACTGGATGTATATTACAATTCCTTATTTCCCTAGGTAGATCTAGTTTAAGTGCCTTGTTTCCTACATTCTGAATTATTCTATAAGGTCCTATGTACTTTAGTACTAGTTTTCTCACTTACTGTCTTAGTAGATTCATGTTCTTTGTAGAGACATACACTAGATTGTTCAATTTGAATAGTAAGGGTTGTCTGTGTCTATTAGTATGTCGAGTTTGCTTTACTATTGTCTGAAGAATTGTATTATATACTTATAGTATTGTATCCTTTACTTTCTGAGTGTAAGTCCTAACTCTAGGATATTCATCCTTCCTAGAGTTGTTCCATATTAAGTTCCTTAGTATCTGACTGTAATTTAGAAAGAATGGTGTATATTCTATAGTTTCTAACCTTACTGTATTAATAGCATACTCAATCATAAGTAGTTTATGTATCCAATCTTTTTGTTTAGGAGAAATACACTGTCTAAGCATCTGAGTAATTGTTCTATTCATTCTCTCAGTCAATCTATTAGTCTGTAAGTAATATACACTTAATAGCTTCAATTTAATACTTATAAGTTTATGTAATCTTCTCTAAAACATACTAGTGAATAGGGAATCACAATTGCTAACAATGTAAATAGACAGTCTATACAGTTTATAAATGTTTTCAAATACTATCTCTGTGATTTCTCTTACTCTGTATGTTTACTTAGTAGGAATAATGTGTACTATACTAGTTAATAAACAAATAACTGTACAAATCATATTAAAAGGTCCTAAACAGTTCTTTGATTCAGGAAAAGGTCTAACAAAGTCTATTCCTATGCCTTCCTAAGGCCTATTAGGTACTAAGAGTAGGTGTAGTAAACTAAACAGTTTCTGATTGTTAGGTTTGCTAATCTTGTATGTATAACACAAATTACAGTAGGAATTAATATTTATAATCATATTCTTTCACCAAACTTGTTCTCTAAGATATGCAAGTGTCTTTCAAGGTCCTAAGTGTGCCAAAATAGAATGTGTATACTTTATTACAATTTCCCTAGTGTTTCTATTGTGTATTAGAATTCTAAGTATGTAAAGTATGTACTTCTCACTCTCTTAGTAAAATATGAGTCCATTTCTGACATGAAAATTCTGGAAGTGCTTCAGATCTTATAATATCTGATTGAAGAAACTATCCTCATAATATCTGCCTTTGAGACATTCTGGGAATTGTAAATCCAGTAAAGATTAAGCTATTATATTAGGTAATTAAGGTTCAATTGAGTTCCAGAGTTGATTAGTAGTATTCTTTAGTACTGGGACGTTCTGATCATTAATTTCCAATCTAATATTATTTTCTGAATGTCTGTATCCTTACATATTACTTCTAGTGTCTAGTGTATTCATAGGTGAATTTATTTTATACAAATCTAGATGTTCTGTGTTCTAAGACAGTGTTTCTAATACCTTACTGTGTGTATCTGTTTCCTAATCTTGCTCTACTTTCTCTAGTATTGTAAACCAGTTTCTAGTCCTTATAGTAGGCCTGCCCTCCGTTTGGAGGTCTGTCTGTGAGTTTCTAGCATGTCTAGTAATTAATCTAGCCTTTCTACTGTACAGTCAACTTGTAATTAATCCTTGAGGTGGATTTTTCCTTACTACTACTAGTCTAGCCTTAATATATACAGTATCCTGTATCTCTAACAACTGTGAAATGTTATTCCTGACTTGATTAATCCTTGATAGATCATCATCATTAAGTTACAATGTATATTCTTACTAAGATTGAGTTGTTCCTAGTAAATCTCCTAAGTATATGTGTAATAATGTATTTATAAGAATGTTTGTAGTGTCTAGAATGTATTTTACAGTGAAATCAAAGTCTAATATCTTCTCTAGCCATCTAGCTTGTCTTCCACTTAATACAGGTTGTCTTAGAATGTGTTCTAATACTCTGTGATTGGTATACTAAAAGAAATGTGTTCCTTGTAGTAGATTCTTGTGTCTTAGTATAGTTTCTACTCCTGCTAGTAATTCTACATTGTGTACTAGGTAATTCTGTTGTGTAGGATTTAATTTTACTGAGAAGAATGCTACTATCTTAGAATCTTTCCAATTATAACCTTGGCTGACTATTCCTCTGATTCCTGAAGCAGAAGCATCTGTAACAATATTAATAGATAGTACATTCTTACTATAGTCCAATACTACTCTGTGATTATGTCTGAAATCCAATACTAGCTTTACTATTTAATCAAATGCTTACTGTTTAGTGAATGTTCATCTGAAAAATGTGGTTTCTCCTGCAATTTTTGATAAAATACCTTTAGAAATGTATAACTAAAGTATATTAGGTGCTAAATACTCTACTAATCCTAAGAATCCTTGTAACAAATATTTATTAGTAGGTACTTTCCATTGTTGAATAGAATCAACTTTATGAGGGTCCATTCTAATGCCTTGATCATTAATAATGTAGCCTAGTATCTTCAATTCTTTCTGGAACAATTGTATCTTATGTTTACTAGGGTAGAATTTCTCCTTACACAATATATTAATGACAGTTCTGAGATGTCTCATATGATCCTCAATTGTGTCTGAATAAATCACTAAGTCATCTAGGTAGATATCCATCCAGTCACCTAAGTAAGGCTGGAAAATGTAGTTCATTAACACTTAATAGGTGGCTCTACTATTATAATCATCTAATTGTATTACTTTACTAACCATTGTTCTATCTAGAGTGTTGAATATCAATCTGTTTATATGCTCAGGGATTATTCTAATCTGTTCATACATGTCTTTGCTATCAATGAGTGATTTATACTTCTTGGAAGTAACTCTCCTCAATACTGATTCAATATCTGGTAAAGGAGATAATAGTTTCTTAGTATTCTTGTTGCACTTTCTAAGATCAATAACTGTTCTCAATCATATAGGGTCTTCCTTAGTCTTTCTAAGCTTTTAAAGTAGTAGTATAGACATTGTATTCAATCCTGTAACTACTTTCCATCTTCCTGATTGAATATAGTCCTTTCTCTTATTTTACCATTGTTCTCTCAAAGGATCCAGACAAGTTGCCCTTCAGAACTTGTATTTCTTATCCTTGTCTATGAGTGGAATAGTGTGATTAATAGCTCTGAGAGGTGGTAGAGGCGTTTCTGAAGCATCTTTGAACAAATTCATAGTATATTCCTTGATCTCTTGTCTACATTTGTCAATTTCACAATTATAAGTATTAATAACTTTTGATGAAACGACTGTGACTTGTTCTCCTGTTATTGGTAGAGGTATTGTGCTTTCAATCCATAGTCTAGACTCATTGAAACTGATAAAAACCTTGTACTAGAAGAGGAACAGCATTCCTAGTATAATATTATAGTTATCCAAATTCATAATATCAAAGTGCTGTATTACATTTATCTCTCTGTATTGTATTCTAGCATCAGTACAATAGTTTACTTTCAATATAGAGTCTTGTACTACCAATTGTATAGGTAAAGGTTTGGCTAAAGCAAGTTTCCTGACACCTATTTGATCTGTAAACTTGGTAGACATGAAATCTACTAATGATCCTGAATCAATTAATGCTCTCACTAATTCTCTATTGATTTTGATTGTAATATGATAGGACATGGTATTGATCTCTTAAAGTCCTTAGTATAAGCTGTAGTATGCTCAATTGTATTAAAATTGTTGAAGTTAGTAGTCATAGTGTGGATTTGCACAGGTAAATCATACATATATACTCTATTTCCAGATATGGGACACAAGTCAATATTTTCCATGCTTACAACTGAATACATTGGCTCAAACAATTCAGGATTAAAGATATCCTCTATCTCTAATAGTTCCTGATGATTGTAAACATATTTGGCTGAATATTGAACTCATCTGAGTAGAGAATACTATTCTCTAACATTAAATCTGTTCAGAAAAGCAATCTTAACAGGTAATGTGTACTCATTTCCATTCTCCCACTTGTCAATGATTATAAACTACATATCTGTACTTCTGAAAACATAGAATCAATTATGTAGATACTTATTCTAGAGTTTCCTATTGTATTTCCAGTCAAAACAGTACAGAATTCCTTCTATAAGACATCTAGTAATTCTAAAACATACTGTATTATTGTATTCACTGTAGAAATTACCATTTCTGTAGATTGATCTCATTCTCCTCTGATTTCTCTTTCTAAGTTCAGTATTTACAAGGGGAATCTTTAATTCTGAAGTGTCAAAGGAGGTTTGTAGCTTTAAATCCAATTGTTCTAGACCAAATACTTGCAAAATAGTATTGTAACCAGCTAATGAATCATAATTCTCATTCTTCTGAGTTGTAGACTCATAACTATTGTCTGGATAATGTATCTGAATAGCCATAGATTGTATTCAAGACGTAGAAGATGATGGATCCATTGTATTGTCTACTATAAGATCCAAATCCAAGTAATTATTGTCTTCTAAAGTATTAGTTAACTTATCTAGAGTAGAATAATTGATATTTACACTCTTAGACAATGTATTTGTATTAGAAACACTGTTCAGCTTTACTGTACTGTGTGTAGGACAATCTTTAGCTAAATGCATAGTCTGTTTACAGATAAAACATTGTTCTTTAACTCTCATATTGTCTAGTTCAGCTTGTGAATACCTTTTTACACCTGTAGAATAAGTCTTACTATTCTCTTGCTTATTCTGCCTGGTATCCTTGTACTTCAGTTTGTAGTCCTTAGATCAGTCTTTCTCTTTCAGACTTACACTGTTAGATTGTATACACTGTCTGTTATGATTATTACAATTATAATCATAATTTGTGTCCTTTAGTCAATTCTTATTATCATTCCTGTAATTCCTCTGGTTGTTCTTCTTCCATCTATCTTTTTGATGGTCTTCTTTGTTATTCTGAGGATAGAATTAATCTCTAGTATCTGTATACTATTTAATTCCAACAGCTTCATTTGCTTTTTCAATGTTCTTGAGCCTGTCTTTGAATTCTTCATATGAAACTGTGTTTAGATTCAAACAATCCAACTGTAATTGCCTTTAATACTTAGGATGAAGTCCATCCCATGCTCTCCTAGTTAAATCTCTATCAGAAATATTGCCTAGATTGATTGCTTTCATTTCTAGATTGTACAAATATTCCTGTATAACACTGTGTCCTTGTTTTATTGTATTAAACTCTTTCCTAAGCATTTCTGCAAAGTTAGATGGGAAACAAAAGTCTATTAGACCTTTAAAGAATTGTGATAAGGTCCATTAAGATTCGTTCATACTTATTTTCTATAGATAGAAGTCTATAGCTTGTCCTTTAATGAAATTAGGTAGTACTCTCACTTGTTCTTTAGGGAAATAATGTAAACCTGATTGTTTCATATACTGATTAACTTTCATAACAAACTTGGTGTATCTTTGAAGGTTAGGTTCACCTGAATAAACTGTAGGAACAATAGGTTTTGCACTCTACTAAGAGGCAAGGTTTTGGTGGGCTTGTTCCCTCTAGTGTTGTTGTAGGCTCTGGTCAAAACTCTTCTGTCTATTCCAAATAGGAAAGAACTAACTACATAAAGAAAGTGATTATGTAATCCAAAGAATTAATAAAATCAAGAAGATCTGATAGTAACTAAAATCAGAACTCTTCACCTCCCTATGCTTTAAATAGTGACTGTCCTTAGTCACTTGCTTTAAGAAGTAATAATGAAGGGTAAGTATAAGGAGTGTAGGTAAGGATAAAAGGTATTAATCAAAGTAAGATAAAGAAACAAAGAGTGTGAGTCTCAAGTAAGAATGAGTGTCCATAAAAGAAAGGGGTATAAGGGGATATTAGAGTAAAGAGAATGTAACCTGTACTAAGGCTAAAGGCTTGCCAGACCAATCCTCTCCAACTCTAACATAGATGGTAGTAGTAGTAAGTAGTAGGTTTCATTCAACAGCTGCTTGGGTCTCAACCTGACACTTCTGGTTCTGATCTGCTGGGTCTGTCAAGGTTAAAATCTGATTACTGTTCTTGAAATCCTTTGTCTTACACTTAGTTAATGTAAAGAACAGCCTCCTGATTATTATGTTGAACATTGTGTCCTTTACTATATAAACTAGTATCACTATTAATATTCTACCTACTAACACCTTGAGTCTTAGAATGACACCTTTGATTACAATTGATCCTGTATTTGCTAGCCTGAGGTTTGTCTACACTCACTCCTTTAGTACTCTCAAGTGTTTCCAAACGTCTTTACACATTATGTTTATAACAGCTCCCTAGTCTAGTAAGCTCTCAGTCTCTAATTCATTGTTCAGCTTTACTGTCACTAGTCTGACTGGTACACTTCTAGCCTTGTTGTTACTGACTAGAGTGTTTATCCAACACTCCCTTACTCAACACTACTCTGATCTGATAGCTTCTAATGTCCTCCTGTGTAATCTACTCATACTCAGTATTCTTACTAGGCTTGACTGATTCTCATTGTCTTAGCACTTGATCCTTACAGATACACTTTCAACCTTGTTCATCTAGCTTACTACTACCCTTTACAACAGCCTCTACTGCTCATCTATTACACTATTCTCTCTCATCCTTACTAGTACACTTCTGGCCTTGTTTGCTACACTCACTCCTCTACTCTACTCTTGTTCTTGTTCTCTAACTCAAATCTGACTCAATCTAACATAATCTACTACTTTCCTATACAATCTACTCATTCTCAGCTCTACTACTAGGCTTGACTATGCTTTGTTGTCCTTACATACAATGCTTGTACTTGTGTACTAATCTTCTCTACTGTCAGTCCTTACTTCCTCACTTGTCTCTTCCTCCTCTGCCTTTGTAGGTCTACTTCTGGTCTTGTTCAGCATTTTGTCACACATTTAAGTCATCCTTATAAGCTTAGCTACATACTAGCACTTGAGCTCTGAAGCTATTACAAACAACTCATAGTGTGTTAACATAATAACACTGTCTATCATCTAGTCTAAGACTTACTTAATGATCTTGCTCAACTTAGTACTTTGCTTCAGTCTGACTTTGACTAGCTTTGTGTTAGCCTTCATAGTCCTTGCCTCCTCTCTTTGTCTCTTCACATTCCTCAAGTGTTCCTCCAACCTTGTCACCTCTGTATCCAAATCTGCTCCAAGAACAGCTTTGTGCTTTTCTCCCTCACTTACATTCAACCTATCTTTGGCTTTATTAATAGTGTCTACTGTAAACACAGACTTGTCTTTATAGTATTAGTCTATACACTCCTTTAACATTACTCCCTCTACACTGGCTGGCACAAATGCTCTACTTATTAACACAATCTTCTGCCCTAACCTTATACACTTCCCCCTCTGAGTGTACTTGCTCACAGTCCTACAGTCATGTATGAAATGTTCTTACTTTCTGCAAAAGTTGTAAGTCCTCTTGTACTTCAGGTCAGATTTTACAGAATCAGTAGATTGGTCAGTTTTGCATACTTGATTCATTAGTATCTTCCTGGACTTGCTTACTTTATTAACCTAGGCTTGTAACTCTTTAAGCTTTCTTACAATCTTTACATACTTGTCTCCTACTTCTTTCTCTAGCTTCTCCTTTAGTAACATTACTGTCTGGTCTTAGCCTGCCTCTGTTTACCCTACTAGAAGAACATAGTCTACTAGCCTGACTACATTAGTGAATTTGAACAGCTTACTCACATCCTTGTCCACATAGAGAATCTCTAGTCATTGTGTCAGGTTTGTCCTCAGCATCCCTCTAATCCCTCTCTAGAACTTACAGTCTAACTTGTGTACTAACATCTTCCCTTACTCCTTCAAGTACTCTACTTACACCTAGAACTCATAGTAGTAGTGACTAAACTCTGTCTGTACTGTCATTTCCTTCTCACTCTGTACATTGACTAGTTGTGTAATATTGGCTCTTGTGTAGTATTAACCATTAATTAGCTCCAGATAGAGCTTTCTGATCTCCTCTTTCACAATGCTCTAATCACACACTCCTTTCTTCTTCAACTCAGGTACAGTAGTTTACAAACTGTTACAGCTTGTTACTGTGTAGTACATTACTTACTTACACATCCACTTAGTGTCCTTCTAGAAGTTAGTAGCTAACATCTTAATGTCTTCAAAGAACTGTAGAAGTTCCTCAAGCTTGCTACTGTCAAAGTACAGTACTTCTCTTGATCCTCTTCTTAGTAGCTACATTATTATACTTCTTATGTGTCAAAACAGTCAGTTTGATTTAAAACAAGTATAGTAAGGCCCTTAAGGCCAAGATCAAGACAAAATCAACCCAGACACTTTAGAACAGAGGCACTACCCCTTACAGTAGGCTCTAAAATGAGAGGCAAGGTTTTGGTAAGCTTGTTCCCTCTAGTATTATTGTAGGCTCTAGTCAAAACTCTCCTATCCATTCCAAATAGGAAAGAACTAACTACATGAAGAAAGTGATTATGTAATCCAAAGAATTAATAAAATCAAGAAGATCTGATAGTAACTAAAATCAGAACTCTTCACTACATCTATATCTTCAATTTGAGAAGTTCCTTATTTTATTTTCTCTTAGTAAGCTTTTTACACTTCTTAGTACCTTCAGAATCACTTGAATCAATGTCTGTAAGTTTGAATAATGTATTACTATCATTGCTATTGTCAGAACTCAAGTATCTGCTCGAATCCAAAGGATCCAAAGAGCTATTGTCTAGATCCAGATTAGGATTCTACCTTTTTACAATTTCTACTCTCTGTATTATACAATTAACATAACTCTTTCTTGTAAGGTTGTCTGAGAGTCTCACTGATGCAAATCTACTTGTCTACAGTTTATTCAAGCTTTGTGGCTCAGCAGTATCTTGTGTGGTTCTTTTTCTGTAGCCTTTACTATTCTTATTTACACTATACTTAATAAAGGGTACAGAACTGTAGCAGAAATTCTTTTCCTTGGTCTCTTTGCCTTTTACAGTTTGTGATTCATATTCACTGTCATAAATTTCACATCTAGGTTCAGTCTATTCATTTTAATATTGTGTTTTGTACTGAGTGTATATAGTAATCCTTAAACATTAGTATAATAGTGTATATATACAGGTATTTTATTCTGCAATGTGTCTCCTTGCCCTGCTAGGGTGTTGTATCTATAGTATGTGTCCTTGCCTTGATTTTCTATCTTAGGGCAATACATTTCTTGCTTGAAACAAACTGGTAATTCCTGAGGAGTTCTGGGAGTCTTACTGTAGCCTTCATTTCTGAAATTCTATTGTCCTAATTCTACATTTTGTCTGTACTCTATCTCCTAAAAATACATTCTTTGTACATTAGAATCTGCTTCACTGGAACTGTCTAGTTCTACCTGACTATAATTACAAATGTCTGGAGCTTTTCCTTTATTTGCTCTTACACTTTTCTTATTACTAGGTACAGGTTTACCTGAATCTTTCTTCTAAGAATGTGTACTTTCAAACTGTAGAGTATCCTTCAATTGTTTGAGCATTCTTTTAGTAGCTTCTGAGTGTTGAGGACGTAATTTCTGATACATCCATTTAGCTAACTTGTCTCTAGTTAGTTTGTATAGATTAATTGTGTCCAAATTAATGTTTCCTTCATGTTCCTGATACATACTATTGTACTTATGAGTTCTCTTGTTTAATTCCTCAATATTAATTCCTAGATTGAATAGACTGACTAGCCTACTCATGGCTTTTAGTGTCTCTGGCCTAGAGTGTTTCTGAATGTCTTTCTAGCCTTCTAAAACATTTCCTACTATAAGGAAAGTGTTGTTCCTTTACTAATACCCTTGTTCTTACTAACAGAATCCTTAATGCTAGTTTCCTAAGCATTTACACTCTCTGTACTACTATTCTCTACTTCTGTGAGCCTAGTAAGGTAAGCACTTGCTAGTGTCTACTCTATAGTGTGTATTAGTCTAACTATATACACTAGTACAGGTACATGCCTTTGTTCTACATTACTTGTATGTAATAGTTCATTAGAGTGCCTCTAGCCTTGTGTAGACAAGGACTTATTACCTAGTAAAGGGTTATTAGATTGCCTCCAGCCTGTAGTAGACAAGGACTTATTCTCTAGTATGTTAATAGTAACTTCTAGACTTGGGGGCCCTTCTAGAATTGTCTGCTAAGGCTTAGTAGTCAGATTGTGTTCAGTACTTAATAGATAATCTTATTGTCTATTACCTACATACTCTGTTAATTTGAAATCTATAGTGTGTACTGTTTCAAATCTCTCTACATTCAGGGAAAGCTGCTCTTTAGCACTTCTGAATAATGCTTGCCTCTTACAATATTAATGAGAAGGTCTCTCTGTATTGAGGGGAACAATCTGTTCATGTCCCTCAAGTGTTCTGAGTGTTCTAATAGTTATAGTAAGAGTATATACATCTCTAATTTAGATTTACAAACTACTTACTTGTTTCTTTGAATTCAAAGGAGTACTAGACAATGTGAGGAATGTATTAGAGTGATCAAGCCCTCAGTTCTAGTCATCAAAGCCTAGTAGGTTTATAGAAAGGTAGGTTCAGTCAAAAATGTGTAAGGATAGATATACTAGCCTTATGTAAAGATTCTCTCTTTACTAGCACACTCAACTACTGACTAGAATAACCTAGTAATTGAGTACTAAGAAGGAGAAAGAATCCCCTAACCCTTAGTTTGAAACCCCTTTATATATGTATATACATGTGTAGTAGGATACAGGGTAGTTTAGTAAACAAAAAGAAAACACTTACAAGCACTTACAACACATGTTGTACAAATGTATAGGTAGTGTAATTGTTACAAGTTTCTCCTTTATTAAGTAAGTAATAATCTTTTCTTTTTATCTCTTTAAACAGGTTTTCTCCTAGTCTTTTCCTATGTCTTTAAGTATTCTACTGAATGACTTGTCTTTAGTTAAGGTTACTAAGTAATACTATAATAGAGTATGTGTTTAACCTGACAGAGATAAAGATCTTGTACACAGGTTTTGTTACCTTTTTCTAACTGACTTGATACTTACTCCTTCCTGTCTACTCTCTCTACTAATAGATTGATCACTTATTAGTAATGATTAGAGGTTTATAATACTGAGCTAGAGTATTTATTTAGTAGGACAACAAAGGTAGTCTAAGGATCTGGCTAATCTTTAGACTTGTAACTATTAGAGTTTTGTTTATAAACTACTTGGTTCCAAGTCTTGAGTTAGGCTTTCCAAACTTAGTTACTGTATTTTACAATTCCTAACATTTATGTCAGGAAAAAGTCTTAATTATTATATACTCTTATATACATATATAATATGTAAAAAAACAATATTATCCATAATGACATTTATTACACCCCTCATTGGATAAGATATATAAAAGATACTATAAGGTTGTAATAAGACAGATTTATATTATAAGAATTAATAAACATTACATGTCCTTACAATAGGGATATAAGAATTATAGCTCTTAGGAAAGTCTATAATAGTATATATTGCACCCCTCTTCTGATATAGTATAATACTTCTTCTGCTATCTTATAATCCTTAAATAAGTTAATTTACAGCTTATATCTTATCTGAATAGCTTATTATACAATATATATTTTATTTAAATATTTTATTCTTTACTAACAATACTGAACAGTATATAATATTAACACATTATAATAGAAACAAAACTATCACTACCTTAGTAAATCACAATAACTAATAGACATACTATGAGTATTCATCTTCTCATACTCTTTCTTCCTCTACTTTACAAGTTTGCCCTAGTATTTGTATTCCTCTACAAACAGTAAACACTATTAGTATAAGATTGTTTTAGAGAGATCAGCTCAACACTGATGTTGTACAACCAGGTCACCTTCTGTAGGTAGTGTAGCCTCTGCCTCATTCTTTTCAAACAGTA
>NW_006760389.1:3402157-3406882 GCF_000271605.1 Fomitiporia mediterranea MF3/22
AAACCTAGCTATGTATCTAACAGAATTTAACAAATTACCTCAACAAAGTCTATAACGATCCATTAACATATTACAATACTATAATGTGTATAGACAAAGAACAATGGATCAAAGCTATGAAGGATGAAATACAGTCACTTCAACAACAAAATGCATGGATATATGCTATCCCCCCTACAAATACAAATGTAATTGGAACGAAATTTGTCTATAAAATCAAAAGACTGGCTAATGGCTGAATAGACAAATATAAAGCACAATTTGTAGTGTAAGGATACACTCAAAAGAATGGAATAGACTTCTATTCTGACAACTTATTTGCTCCAGTAACAAAACTATCAACAGTACAATTATTGTTATCTTGGGCAGCATCTAAGAACTATGAAATACATTAGATAGATGTAAAATCTGCATATCTTTACAGAGAATTAAATGAGGACGAACTCATCTACATGAAACCACTGCCAGGCAGGCTACTTACAGATATTAAACCTGGACAAGTGTTACACTTAAATAAAGCATTATACAGATTGAAACAAGCAGGTAGACAATGGTACAAGAAGATTACTGAACTACTGCTTAAGATCAGATTAGAACAAGCTAATTACAATCATGCTGTATTTTACAAGAAACAAAATAATAAAACAATTCTTGTAACATTTATGCACATCAACAATATTACAATTATTGGCAAAACTATTACTATAATAACAGCATTTAAACATGCATTAAGGCAACACATTGTATTTACTGACAGTAACAAAATACATTGGTTACTTGGTATTGAAATAAGCCAAGATAGACCACAAC
This sequence comes from Fomitiporia mediterranea MF3/22, assembly GCF_000271605.1. Classification (NCBI taxonomy): domain Eukaryota; kingdom Fungi; phylum Basidiomycota; class Agaricomycetes; order Hymenochaetales; family Hymenochaetaceae; genus Fomitiporia; species Fomitiporia mediterranea. The sequence goes on from NW_006760389.1 coordinate 3,402,968, forward strand.
AAACAATTAGCTTACAGTAAAAGCATTATATTGAAAGTATAATCAAGTGTTACCACTTTGAAAACGAAAAGGCACTACAAACACCTATTACTCCTGGAATAGATCTATCTAACAATACAAACAATACATACAATACAAACGAAAGTAATAATGAAACAACACCATACATGAATATGGTAGGATTGTTAAGATATGTTGCAGACTACACACAGCCAGACATATCCTATATTACTGGGCAATTAGCATGCTACTTACAAAAGCCCCAAACGCATTACTACAAAGCAGTGAAACATTGCTTTGCATATTTAAAATATACAACAAATTGTTGGCTTCAACTTGGAAGCACAAACACCTTAAAACTACAAGGCTATTGTGATGCAGACAGACAAATGACAGAAGGACATAAAGCAATAAACAGCTACATCTTTCAATTAGCTAAATCAACCATATCTTAGTCAAGCAAACAGCAAAACCTGGTACCACTATCTGTTTACAAAGCAGAGTTGCAAGTGCTGGCATATACTACTCAAGAAGCCATTTGGCTCAAACAATTTGCTGAAGAAGTACTGCAGACTGAATCAGCACCCATTACAATTTATTGTGATAATCAAGGTGTAATAAAGACTGTAAAGTCTGACAAAATAATGTACAACACTTGCACTAAACATCTTGATTTACAAAAAGACTTTGTGCAATGTTACATTCAAAACGAATACATTGATGTATGCTATGTTCAATCACAGAACCAATTAGCAGACATCCTTACAAAGGCTCTCCACATCCTGCAGATCAAGCATCTAAACAAACTATTAGGCATACAGTCTTAGTTCTTAATTAATGCTTGAAGGGGAGTATTAGATTGCACTCTGGATTAGGAAATCCCTAATTGCCTTATGTAGAATTACTACACTTGGAATGTCTCAGATTATCGGACTTCACTATGTAGTATATAAGGTAGATACTTGCTTGATGTCTTAATAAGAGAGAGTACTTGGGGCACTCCTGCTACACTTGTTAAAAGTATTACAAACTAGTGTACAGGAAGTACAGGTTGAGTTAGACAGAGTCATAGGAACAATAGAGAGCTCCACTTTATAGGAAAAGTATTACACAGCTTACACAGTATAACTAGTTAGGAGGACTTATAAGAAGTATGAGAGGAAGTATAGAAGACATAACAATACAGTAAAGGAGTCATTAGAAGATTAATCTAGAATACAAGAAGACACAAACTAGTGTTAGCAGATTAATAGAAGACACAAACCAGTGTAGTATACAGTCTAAAGGATTAGCTAGCTCCACTTTATAGGAACAACAGTGAAGGGAGTTACTAAAGTCACTAGAGTAACATCACTCTAGTAAAAGGTATATAAGGAGGCCAGTTTGGCTCTCAAAAGATAGTTTTATCAACTTAAGTTACCTAGTACTTGAAAGTACTCTACTACTAACCTACTAGGCTACACTTGCAGCTTGACTAAAGTAGGACTCCTCTACCCTCTCACTCTACAAGTCTACAAGTCTTACCCTCTATACTCTATTCTGTTACTATTCCTAAGGATTAGGACTAGTAAAGTAAGTATATCTTACACTTTAATAAAACTCTAACTTAGTTACAAATCTTTACTATTCTAGTAAAGCTCTAGTCTACTAAGGGGAACTCAAACCTGGAGCTAGTACACAGGTACATTAACTCTAATACTTGCTTTATAATATTAACTAACCTTAATAATTAACACTCAAAGTAGGTAGATAAATTACTCTACTACTTAGAACAGTTATTAAAGTAAGTAACTTTCTTTTATAGTAAGAAAAGAAAGATTAATTAAGAAGTGCTACTAGTTCTTGATTACTTAGTGGCTTATACACAGGAACAAGTGTTGATACTAGAAGGTATTAAAGGAATACCATTTTGGATACAGGGGGAAATTCCCTTAGACTCTTTCAAACAAGGAAGAGTAGTATCAACTGTTGCCTATACAGTAGACACTCCTATTAATCAACAAATCTGGATTGAACAAATCCAAGGATACTCAGGCTATCTATACACATTATAACAACATTGTAATCTGTTACACAGTGTATTACTTGTACTAGAATAAGGATATCCAGATATTGTAAAAGTAAGTAACTTTTGTAATATTATACTAAACAAAGTTAACAAGCTATAAAAAGTGGCTTTGTATCAGATCAAGGAAAGGATTAGAACATTACACATACAACAACTAGTACTAGGCACAGGCAGAAGCCTACTATCATACAGTCCTTTATTATCAAATCCCTCAACCATTCTCATATTCCTACTACTTGTAGGAACACTCTTTATTATATATACTTAAAGTAGGAGGAAGAGTCAATTAGGGAACAGTACAAGATTGGCTCAAAGAAGAGGTTCACACTCTAGCCACTCCTATTCAAATAAACTGGGGACCTATTATAGCCTTTAGGTTATAAGGACAAAGACTTGGATACAACAATTCTTAGGTCTTAACAGGATAATTAGGTCTACTCAAAGTCAAGAACTACATTATAGAACTATACAAGGGGAAATCACATACTTGTGTAGTCTTATACAATCAGAACAATAAGGAGAAAAACTGGAAGGGATACAATCAGATCTAGATACACAGGGATTGAATATCTTTAATATTCATACAAAGCTATAGGAAATCTTAGACAAGATACAGGACCTTACTAACAGAGTACAAGAAGTACAAGTTGAATCAGGAATATCACAAGTATACTTAAACAGGTTGGTACAGTCACAATTCAACCTAACTACTATATTACAAAATATTAGTAGAGAGGAACAACAAAGTGACAGGAGAGAAGGAAGTACTTCTAATGCTCAATACCTTTAGAGACAAGAACATTTTACCTAGGAAGACACAGTCTAAGAAAATCAAGAAAGTGAACTATCAGGTTCTTTAGCTGAAGAAGAAGAGCTTGTTAACACAATACAGGGAGGAATCCAAACATTTCAAGACTACAGTAGAATTGAAACACAACATCTAGATAGTCCACCAGGATCCCCTAGAAGCCTCTAAGGTCAGTCAGAAATTATTACTCAGGAAAGCTAGACAGTTAAAGAAATTGAACAGTCTATGTTACTAGATACCTTTACAGTAGAAGGAACATTAACATTGGATTATTATAATTGGTTGTACTAGACCTATCAAAGTAGTACCAGTTCAGAGTCAAGTTCATCAGACTCTTATACACCAAATTCAGAATCTAGTAACTAGAAAAAGAGTAATATGGAGGGAACAAGGAAAATCAACCTGAAACTGCCAAAGTTTTCAGGACAGAAAGGGGAAGATCTAGAAGTGTTTAAAACAAATCTGGTAATACACTTTAGACATTATAACATTACAAATAGTTTGGATAAAGTAGAAACAGTAATCTTATACTTAAGAGGGAAAATAGTAAGTCACATGAATAGAAAGGTAATATCATTTGTGACAGAAGGAAAAAGCTTAGTTCCAGAAATCTGGAAAGATTATAATACATTTTTAACTGATCTAAGAGAAGCAAGTGGAAAATACTATGATTCTACAGAGACAGCTCAAACTCAAATGCACAATTTGAGACAAGGAAAACTAACAATTATAGAATACAATGAAACATTCAAGAGAATATTAGCCTACCTACCTAGTGAGTATAAACCAGGGACAAATGGAAAGAATCCTGTCACAATTCATTTATACAAGAATGGATTAAACCCTAACAAGTTACAACAGTTGGTTGCTATTCCTGGTTATACAGAATGGACATTCAAGGAATGGACAGATACAGCTCTCAGTCTGGAGAGAGGAATGGTACATACAAAAACATTTAGACAAGAATACAAACCTCTTAGTGATTATTATAGAGTACTAATAGAAATTGACAGGATAACAAAAGGTAGGGAAATGGCAT
>NW_006760389.1:3425430-3432008 GCF_000271605.1 Fomitiporia mediterranea MF3/22
GTGTCTATTTGAAGCATATTTAAACAACATGAATTTACGTCAAATAATCACTGAATTCTGTGCAGAATTGAGTGAGAAATAGCTATTTTTTTGTTTTGTTTACTTTTGTGACAAAAAATGATGAATCATCAAGTGTGACAATACTTATGAAAAAGGCAGTAAAAGAAGCAAAATGGTTTACAACTCTTGACCTCAAAAGTAGATATAACAATATTAGGATAAAACAAGGACAAGAATACTTACAAGCCTTTAGAACACATAAAGGATTATATGAACCACTAGTAATACAATTTAGAATGATGAATGTACTAGCAGTATTTCAGAGAGCTATGAATCAACTCTTTGAAGAATTAATAGGTAAAGGGATAGTAATATATTTAGATGACATTATTATCTATGCTCAAACACAAAAGGAGCTATTAGAGCTAACCAAAAGGGTGCTACAATTATTAAGGAAAATATACTTTATTATAAACTAGAAAAGTGTTTCTTTAATAAGTAAGAATTAGACTACTTAGGTTTTGTAGTTAATCAAGATAGACTAAAAGCAGATCCTTACAAGATAAAAGCTATATTGGAATGGCCTAGACCTCTAACAAAGAGAGACATTAGGAAAATACTAGGATTCTTTAATTTCTACAAGAAATTTGTAGAAGACTATTCTGGAAGGATAAAACCATTATCAAGTTTATTATCACAGAAGAGAACTTTTACATAGGGAGACACTCAAGAAGCCTCTTTTAAGGCTATAAAAGAAGCATTTGCTAATGTACTAGTATTAGCAAGACCAAACCATGAAAAGCAGTTTGTAGTAGAAACTAATGTATCAGACTTTGTATACTTAGTAATACTATTACAAGAACAGGAAGACAAAGAATTACATTCTATAGCTTATTACTCTTCAACTTTTAGTAAACAGGAAAGAAATTATACAGTACTAGATAAGGAACTATATGCTATTATAAAAGCATTAGCAAACTGGAGACATTATTTGGAAGGAGCCAAGCATCAAATTAGAATAATAACTGACCAATCTAATTTGAAAACCTTTCAAAACAAAAAGCAGTTAAATAGAAGACAAGTAAGATAGGCACTAGAACTAAGTAGATACAACTTCAAAATAGAATACAGAGCAGGCAAGAAAAATAGAGCAGATGCACTCTCTAGAAGACCTGACTATGAGCTGGAAGAAAAAGACAATCAGGAAGTTGTATTACTTTCTCAGGAAATGTTCAAAGAGTCAGAAATACAGATTAAAACAATGACAGTAGAAGAAACTACAGAAACAGACTCAGGAACTAATTACAGTAACAAAATACTGTTACTAAGAGAAGGTAAACAGGAAGAAAAAGTCGGAATTGTTTAACAATATTATGATAGTATTATAACTGAACATCCAGGACTCAGAAAGACTTTAGAATTAGTTAAGAGAACATATTATTGGCTAGGAATAACTAACTGGATAAAAGAATATGTAGATACTTGTGTAATATGTTAAAAGACAAAACACAAGAGAGGAAAAACACAATCACTATTACAACTATTAAAAATTCCAACAGGACCCTAGGAACATGTTACAGCAGATTTTATAACAGGACTACCAATTACACAAACTAGTAAAGATTCAGTACTAATAATTGTAGACAGATTTTCAAAGATAGGAATCTTTATTCCTTGTAAAAAGGAAATAGATTCTAAAGAAACAGTAAAGTTATTCATACAATATGTTTTCTCAAAACATGGATTACTTTTGAAAATAACTACAGATAGAGGACCACAATTTGCTAGTAACTTTACTAAGCAAATATGTGTACAACTAGGTATTAAACAAGCATTATTAACTGCTTACCATTCAGAAACAGATGGACAAACAGAAAGAGTAAATCAGGAATTAGAACAGTATCTAAGGTGTTATGTTAACTACAGACAAGAAGATTGGGAGGAGTTTATCCTAACAGTAGAATTTGCCTATAATAATAAGTAGCATTCTACTACTAAACATACACCTTTTTACCTGATATATAGAAGGCATCCTAATATAACTTTTAACTATAGAAAGTCAAATGTAGAGGAAGCAGACAAATACTTAGAGGAAATAAAGATAGTACAATCAAATGCTAAAGAAGCAATAGAGAAATCACAGGAACAAATGAAAAAGTATACTGACAAATACAGAGGAAATCTTTCAGAATTAAAGGAAGGAGATTTAGTTTTACTAGATAGTAAAAATTTAAATCTAGCAGTACTAACCAGAAAGTTGGCAAACAGGTATATAGGACTATTTGAAATAGAAAAACAAATAGGGGTAGTAAATTACAAATTAAAACTACCAGAAGGGATGAATATTCATCCAGTTTTCTACTCAGGATTGTTAATACCTTACAAAGAAAAGGAATATCTAGGAAGACAAGTGTATACTAATCCAGACCCAGAGTTAATCAATAAGGAATGGGAATACACAGTAGAAAACATACTAGATAGTAGGAAGAGAAGGAACAAATATTAATATTTGATCAAATGGTTAGACTATCCAGACATAGACAATACTTAGGAACTATTTGGAAAAGGATTAACTAATTCAGCAAAGTTAATCAGAGAATTTCACATAAATCATTCAACAGTAGTAAAGCCACCACATCTAGAAAACTAGTTAACAAAGAGACTAGAATATGGTTTACTAATAAGTAAAAGAATACTAGTTAAGGAACAGGATACAAGAGACATAATCCTACAAGAAGAACAAATGTAGAAAGACTGGATGAAAAGGAAATCAGAGTCTTTAGAATACTTTAGTATTCTAGCTTCAGATTCAAGTACAAAAGAAATTAGAGAAGGATTGGAAAAACTTTAGCTGAACAACAAACCTACTACAGAAAACCAACCTCTAATCACAAAAAGGAGACAAACAAGTAATTACAAGAGATAGTAACTGTAACCTCCAAGGTTACACACATGACTTTAGATAAATATAAAAGGGCTATTTGTAGATTACTTAGATCTCATCTTTGTACTTGCTCCTGTACTTAGGTTGACCTCTCATCAATCCCAGGTCTTTGCCTGTTCTGTGTTCTTGAGTGAGGCTCTAGCCTTTACACTTTTTTTTGAACATTGCAAAATTTGGGGATTACCTCTCATCCACTGCCTTTCACTTGTGCTACCAGATTGTCAGCCTCCCCCTGGCTTCCCCCTACACATCCACTATCTACTACACATCTACAGTACTCTACAGTAAGACCCTAGTTAATTACAAGCTTCACAATTGCCACACCAAGATCCTGTTCAATATCCTGTTCACTCTTGAGAGCTTATGAGGACATTGTTATCTGCCTTCACTGTGCCACCCTCTCCTAACAGACCCTTGCCAGATTGGTCCCTGGATTCTAGGAGAACGTGTCAAGAAGAGTGTGTGTGGTTGTGCTAGAGTTGTGTGTGTTGCACATTATTGTGTGTCTGGTCAGCTGTCTACAATCAAGGTTCTGCCACTTGAGAATATGCTTTTACTGTGCCACTTCAAGCAGATTATCTATGTCTGTCTCTACTCATGCTTCCCCTACTACTCATTACAACTTCAAACTAGAGAACAATCAAACTCAAGCTCCTTAATCCTAAGAATGATACTAGTCCTGAAATTGTACAAGAAAGTACTATCTTAATACTGCTACTAATATCTGGTCTGGAACTGTGGTGTAATTCTCTTCAGGAGCTGCAAATTCCACACCAACAAATACTGTCTACTTTTAGTACAACAGACATTACAATTGAGCTGTTGACTACAGCATATTTGTTGTATGCTTGTTATACCTACTGTGACACATATCTCTCTATTGTCAAAGTGTTTATCAAGACTGTCTATTCCTTACTATACTATCTCTTGCTCTGTCACTGTCTAGTGTCTACTGTCATTGTCTACTGTCTACTAAGGGTATAAAGTCCCTTTCCCTTCCCTTCCTGTTTCCTAGGGTATACAGCCCCTTTTCCAGTCATGAACCTAGTCAGGGTACCAAGCCCCTACTAGTGTCAATTCCAGTCCCAGACATATAAGGCCTCTGCTAGCATCACCTCCTGTTTCCTAGGGTATAAAGTCCCTTTTCCAGTTGTGGACCTAGTCAGGGTACCAAGCCCCTACTAGTGTTAATCCTAGTCCCAGACATCTAAGGCCTCTGCTAGCATTACCTCCAGTCCTGGACCTAGCTAGGGTATTAAGCCCCTACTAGTGTCATCCAGTCCTTTCCTTTCCTGTCCTGTCCTGTCCTGTCCTGTCCTGTCCCCCTTTGTCCTTCTAGTATAAACAGACCCCCTGTTACCTCTACACACTCTGTTTTACTCACACACTACTCATACTCTTGTTACCCCCAGAATTAGCATGTCAATTTTGTCAACCTGGTCCTTCCACTCCTCCTAGCACTAACACATGCCTGAAGAGGCTGTTCACTTCTCAACCATGTGTTTTGATCATTTTTTACCTCCCCTAAGTAGCAAGTACTAGCTTAACTGAAGAGTTGTTGAGTTCTCTTTATCATACACTCTGACTTCCACTCATACTCCCTACACCTTTTCATTAATGAGTCAAAGTCTTCCTAGACTGCTTGTAATACTGTTCCTCATTAACAGCTTTGCTTGAGCTTGTGTCTGTCTCAGTCATACTATCTCCTCTATTCCTATTAAGGTCCCTGTATGTTTTCATTAACAAGTTGAAGCTTGAGTCAAGGCTTTTCTAGACTCATGACTGTGTGTTCCTTGTCTCCTGTTCTTACATCTTTTATTCCTTCTTCCTTCCCCTCCCCCCTTTCTATACCTTTTCTTTCCCTCTTCATTAATTGCTTCCCTACCCCCCCTTTTATTTCTTCAGAGTAGGGAAGAGTGTAACCTCTAAGGTTACACACATGACTTTAGATAAATATAAAAGAGCTATTTGTAGATTACTTAGATCTCATCTTTGTACTTGCTCCTGTACTTAGGTTGACCTCTCATCAATCCCAGGTCTTTGCCTGTTCTGTGTTCTTGAGTGAGGCTCTAGCCTTTACAGTAACCTTAGAAAAGAAGAAAAGGTACTTGTAATAGAGAATCTAAAGAAAACAATAGTACATACTATTAAAAAACAATACAATTAGAAGAAGATCATACTAATTGTGAAGAAGAGTATAGAAAAATGAAGGAACATAGTACTATACTAGGAAATTCTATTATATAACAACTTATAAGACAACAACAAATACAACTACAGTTTATACAAGAAGACATAGACAATATTCTGGATCCAGACAGAATACTAAGAGCTCTTATTAAAGAAATAAGACAGAAGTACATTAAGAAGTATAAAGAAGTAGAAGCTGTCAACAAACCATAGGTAAGAAGAACATAGGAAATAATTATGAGTACTTACTTTTTGAAAGTAAAAAGTGAGGAAGATAAGATCTTCTTGAGGGAAACTATTAAAAAGGGAGTAACTCTTATGAGAGGAGATAACAGACTCTAGATAGAGTAAAAAGTATAATAGAATAGGGTTCTGAATAAGATATTGAACTATTCCTACAAGAATTCTAAAGTACAAGAATATTATAGTATGTAAGTCCTGAATATAATATTAAACTATTCCTATAATAGATCTTAAATAATAAGAATATTATAGTATGAGTCCTGAATATGACATTAAACTATTCCTACAATAGGGAAAATTGTAGTATGGTAGCTCTTAACTGAGTAAGTAATGTCCTGAACAAGATATTAAACTATTCTTATAACAAGTCTGAAGTACTAGACTGTTATAACAACATGATTTGAGTAAATCAGAAAATTACTCTTAATACAAGGATAAAAAGGGTATTAGTATATTATATGTCTCCTCCACATTCACAAGAACATATAATAGGTGCTCTACACACACCTTCTAAACAGAAGTAAAACTAAAGGGGGTAACTAAACTGGAAACTACAAATAAGAGGGAATGACTTCCTACTAGTTAAATTTGGTCTTTAGAGTGTACTATTTTAGTTAGAGAGTCTAAATACTAGTCAAGCTAGAGCTAGCTAGTAAAGAACTAGGAGACAGAGAACACATTAGTCTATATTACAGACTGACACTGAAAGAAGAATTATAGTAACTAAGGTAAAGGTAGAATCCCTTTTAATAAGTTAACTAGTTACAACTGTTAAAAGGAAAACTATACTCACAAGTGTGGCTCTCACTTTTCAGCTATGAAAGTAAGCTGTAAAAGCTGAAATGAAAGGAAAAGGCATTTATATTTACTTTAATACAGAATACAAAAGAGGCAGACTATAAAAGAAAAAGTATCTAAAGGAAAAGATACTAGTACAGGACATACAGGACAAAGGAAAAAGAAGGGGGGGAAGGACACAAATCCCACCCAAAATTAAATCCTAGCCTAATTAATTATAAAGCAAGTATTTTACAATAGTAGTAATACAGTTTAAGAAAGTATTACTTAGAAGGGACTAGATGTTAGGAATTGTAAAATATAGTAACTAAGTTTGGAAAGTCTAACTCAAGACTTGGAACCAAGTAGTTTATATACAAAACTCTATTAGTTACAAGTCTAGAGATTGGCCAGATCAACTAGG
>NW_006760389.1:3432725-3445812 GCF_000271605.1 Fomitiporia mediterranea MF3/22
GAGTACAATAGAAAAGACTAGAAGAAAACCTGAAGAAGATAAAGGAAAATATTATACTTACTTAAGGAGAAACTACATAGTTAGCTAGGAACTCTTTGTACAAAGACAAAGGACTATCAAAGCTAGTAAAGAGTTAGAGCCAGTACTCTAAAGCTCTATACTTGAGGAGGACTAGTACTAGTGTAAAGGAAAGGGAACTGAGAGCTCTAAGGTGAGACTATAGGAAAGTAGTCTCCTTTATACACTTTGTCTATACAGATGGGAAAGTAATGAAGTTATAAACATGAGGACAACATGAGGACAACATGAGGAATACATGAGACAATCTAGAACTTTGGTTGTAAGTTCTATGATTGAATACAGAAGTACAAAAATAAGACTAGAAGTTAATAAGGATAATTGTCTCCTAAACTAAGTCTATTAAAGAAGACTTAGGGAAAGATCTAGAACATTGGTTGTCAGTTCTAGAGTGTACACAAGACAGTCTAGAACTTTGGTTGTAAGTTCTAGGGGTAGTACAGAAGTACAGCCTTTTATATTACAAAAGTTATAAGGAGTCATTAGAAGTCATAATACTCTACCTTATAAGAAAGAGTATTACAAACTAGTGTACAAGAAGTACAGGTTGAGTCAGACAGAGTCATAAGAACAATAGAAAGCTCTACTTTATAAGAAAAGCATTATACAGCTTACACAGTATAACTAGTTAGGAGGACTCATAAGGAGTCATTAGAAGTATGAGAGGAAGTATAAAAGACATAACAATACAGTAAAGGAGTTATTAGAAGATTAATCTAGGATACAAGAAGACACAAACTAGTGTAGCATACAGTCTAAAGGATTAGCTAGCTCTACTTCATAGGAACAACAGTGAAGGGAGTTACTAAAGTTACTAGAGTAACATTACTCTAGCAAAAGGTATATAAGAAGGCCAGTTTGGCCCTTAAAAGATAGTTTTATCAACTTAAGTTACCTAGTACTTGGAAGTACTCTAGTACTAACCTACTAGGCTATACTTGTAGCTTGACTAAAGTAGGACTCCTCTACCCTCTCACTCTACAAGTCTACAAGTCTTACTCTCTATACTCTATTCTGTTACTATTTCTAAGGATTAGAACTAGTAAAGTAAGTATATCTAACAGTGACTCTAAACTTAATACTTTCCTCATAATCCTGAATAGTCATCTGTAGTTGAACAAACTCAGTAATCCAACTATTCTAGTTTAGAGTTCTGTCTGTATTGTATACTAGGATTAGAAGTAGAACACATTAAGTAGAGTAGTAGTGTTTCTACACAAAGGCCTTGTTAATGTACAAACTAGTATATTTACTATCTATTAGAACTATTGTTTAGATCTGGGAGGATCCTAAGAAGAGAGCTAAGAGGACAGAGACTTAGAGCTAGTGTCTAGAATGTTCTCTAATAAATTACTACTTGTTCTAAAGAGAATGTATAGCTTGTATAACCTTATTGTCTGAGAGGGTGAGTATATGTACTAACATTTCCTTATTAACCTCTCTCTTTCAACAGGGACAGACTTATGTTCTCAACTGTAAACTCAGTTAAGACTATCCCTACTTAATACTATAGACAAACTACTAAGTAGTAAACAGGGCTAGGTAGTATTCTGAACATTCTGGGTTTTTAGAATGTAGAGGTAGTAGGTTGGATTATGTAGATTTAGACTCAGATAAAGTGTAAAGAGAAGAATTAAAAGAATCAGGAGAAATAAGAGAACTATCTACTTTTGTTTTTAACTTTTTCTGTGTTAAATAATAATTGTTCTTTATTAATAAATAATTTTCTTAGTTTACTTTATCTACTTTATTTATTCCTAATCCTACAGTGTTTATTAAATCAAAAGTAACTGTTAATAAATCTGAGTCATAGCCCTTCAGTGCTACATTTACTGTTAGGCCTCTACAAAATCCTAGAGTATGTAGTTAGAGTCTGAGAGTTCTGAGATGACTTTCAGAACTGTAGAGAAAGCTTCTCTCTACAAATTCTACTCATTACTTGTCATTACTCTAATGACCTGACAAATATACTGTTACTTCTGTAGATAGTCCTTAATTTAGTACCCTGACTTTCTGTAAACAAAGTATACTCCTTACTTTTAGGCTTCTCTAATATCTATCAGAATAGATTGATTACAAATTACAGGTAGATTGATCTGAGGGCTCAGAACTGTTAGAGTTGAATGTATATAAGAGTATTCTGTGTAGACTTAATACATCCAAGTCACAGCTTAGTCAAAGAAGATAGTACAAGTCTGCTATCTAGTATAGATAGTTAGTTCTAGTGTTACTCTAAGAATCTTATTAACTACTTCCAGGTAGAGAGCTTTCTCAAGCATTCTAATAAGAACATTATTAAACCTGAGTGTGAATCCTGTCTTTTAGACTAGGATATTGAACTCCTGAAAGAAGGTATTAGTAGAATGTTTGCTCTGTCACAAAGATACAAGCTTATTCTATGTATTATGCCTCTCATTCAGATTAATAAAGGAAGCTTAGAGCTGCCTTATAAATTCTGAGTATGACTCATTGTTCTAAAGTTGGATCAGACTTCTAATCTAATAACTTTTGATCCAGTTTTGAGTCTAGGTGACTGTATTACCTTCCTTCATAAAGGAGAGAACAAATAGGATACAATTAAGATCTGAGGATAGATTAGTTAAAGTAGTAGCTATGTATAGTTTAACTTAGTACTAGAAGTCCTTAAAGTACTACCTATTAAAGTCTGAAGGGTAGACTATATACACTTTCTTTCTAGAACAGGTAGTAGGCTCTAGAATAATTAGAATAGGTTCTAGTAGAGTTAGAGGTATGTAGTTAGTAAAGGCCTCTTGAATAAAGGTCCTTATGTATTAAGCTAGGTCTGCTTACAATTACTGATCCAGTAGGACAGTAAGAGTAGTGATTGGCTCAGGAGAGTCTATGTTTACACTATAAAGAGATTGACACTAAACTAAAAAGGGGTAATGAATAGAAGAAGGGTGGTAAAAGTTTAAAAGGGTTTAAAAAGCTTAAAATTTAAAAATGTAAAAGAGTTAAAACAAAGAGAAAAGATTAGTGTAACAGTAAGTACTAATGCTCAAAATGTAGGACAGTTGTAAAGTAGTAATGAGTAGTCTTAATCTAATGTTAGTAACAGTGTAGAGAGGACTCAAAGGCTTAGTAAGAGGACCTAGGTTACAACTATCCTACACAATAGAAATAATAGGATACAAGTACTAGAATGTAGTCAGAACTTACAGAACAGACAGAGAGAGAGAGTAAGACAAGTATAGAGTATATAAAATGAGTCTAAGAGTATAGGACTACCTAGAGTAGACAAGATTAAGACTACTAGACCAGTCTGATCTCATACATATATATATACTAAACTACACAAGAGTACTCAGGGAATGATGAGCCACAAAGAATGAAGGGTAAAAAGGTCAAAGATATGTAAACAAAGAATAAAGGGGTAGACAAAGGAAAGAGACCTTAGAATGAACAAAGAATGAAGGGGTGGACAAAGGGTAAGAGTAACAAGGTAAAGAGAGATAGTAGTAGAAGCTACTATAAGGATCATCCTGTATATAGTCTATATACAGTACATTTAAGAGACAGAAGTTCTAAGTTCTAGTATAGAAGAGTGTTAGTAACAGTGTAGAGGGGACCTGAAGGCTCAGTAAGGGGACCCAGGCTACAACTATTCTATATAATAGAAGTACTGAATGTAAGTACTGAAACATAGTTAGAACTTGTAGAACAAATAGAGAGAGAGAGTAAGACAAGAGTAGAGTATATAGAGTGAGTCTAAGAGTACAGGACTACCTAGAGTAGACAAGATCAAGACTATAGGACCAGTCTGATCTTGTACACCTATATATACTAAACTATACAAGAGTACTCAGAGAGTATAAGCTACTAAGAATAATAAGCTATAAAGAATGAAAGAAAGGAAGGTCAAAGATAAAGGTACAAAGAATGAAGGGATGGACAAAGGGTAAGAGACTATAGAATGAACAAAGAATGAAAGGGTGGTCAAAGGAACAGAATGATGAAGTAAGGAGGGGTAGTAGTAAGAGTTAGTATACATATAGTCTATAGACAGTACTTCTAAGGGACAGAAGTCCTGAGTTCCAGTACAGAAGAGTGTAGAACCCTTAGAACTGAAGGTATAAGAGTAGAGAACTGTAACATTACCCTCCCTCTAAAACCAATTGTCCTGATTAGTAAACATTAGGCTCAGTTAGTAGCTCAAACATAGGTTGGAACAGTAGGGCTTGGAAATCTGTAAGGCTGAGTTTGTACAGAGTACTAGGATAAAGCTAATAGAAGTCTTAGATTGCCTTAGGAGTATAAGTGAGGTTCTTAGCAGGTTCCCAAGTATACTCTTCAACTGGGTACTCTTTCTAGTAAACAAGAAACTTGAGTTTTCTATACACTAGCTTAGTATCTACTATGTACTCTACTTTGTATTCTGGTTCAGAACTAATAAGTTCTGGTAAAGGTGGTAAGGGTCTTTGTTGTAAAGGAAAACCTAGATTGTAGTACTAAGACAACAGAACCTTGTTAAACACTAGGTGTATGTGTTTTTATGTTACTAGAAGTTAGAGTTTGTAGACAGAGACACTAACCTTCTTTTCAATAACAAAGGGTCTGAAGCACTTGTTGTCCAACTTCTTTATTAGGTGATCCAAGGTTAGATTAGTAGCTTCTAGTATAACTTTGTTACTAGGCTAGTAATCCTTGGCTACAGATCTCTTCCAATCATAGTTCTACTTTATAACTTGTACTATCTTCTTTAAAAGAGCTTGTATATCCTCCCTAGTCTTGTGTATCTGTTCTACAAAGTCTGTTACAGATTTGGAACTACTATTCTGGTTCAGAACTGTCTCCTAGTATGAATGTCTCTCATAGTTAAGAAAGAACAGAGACTGTCCTGTTACAGAGTGTTACTAGTTATTATACACAAATTCTGTCAGAGCTAACTATTCAGACTAGTCTGACTACTAATGATTGATGAACATCTAGAGATAGAGCTTGATCTCCTGATTGACTTGCTCAGTTTGACTATCAGTCTGTAGGTAATATGTAGTAGAAGGGTTCCCTTGAATTCTAAGAAGTGTATACAAGTCCTACATGAATTTTAACTTGAATTGTAGTCTATAATTGTGAATGAGCTTCTGAGGGAGTCTGTGTAACTAGAAGACATGATCCTAATAGATACATACTATACTTTCAGAAGTGAGTTCTATTCAGGTTAGAACTGTATAGACTTGCTTAGAGAATCAGTCAACAATTATACAGATAGTATTGTAACTCTAAGACTCAGGTAGCTCACTAATCAGGTCTACTAAGACTTCTTCCTAAGAGTGATCTAGGATCTGATACAAATGTAAGAGAGTCTAAACCCTTGTCTGGTGAGTCTTAGTCTGTTAGCACATATTACAACTAGTCATGTACTTTAGGATTTCCCTCTGTATTCCTGACTACTAGTAGTTCTAAGTAATAAGTTCCTACATTTTGTGTCAGCCCAAATGTTCTACAGTTAGATTGTTGTAATAAGCTCAGACAATGTCCTCTTACAGTTTCTGATCCTTTAGAATGTACAGTCAGCCTTCCTAGTAAACTCATCCATTCTCATCCTCCTCTTAATCCCTAGCTTACTTCTCTAACTACTTTACTACAACCTAGTCCTGTGTGTGTCTTAGAGCTTACTGTATACAGGTAACAAAGTTAACATCCTTGGATTCAAGTCAGATCTCTCAGATTGTCTTGGATGCAAAACAGGAATTGTCTAAGAGAACAAGATTTTTATTATCATTCTCCCCCCTTTCATAGCCTGCTTGTCTCAAGAGTAAATCAGCTTTCATTATTTGTGTTCTGAGTTTGTGAGTCAGTACAAAGTCATAGTTCTACAGTTCTAACATTTAGCAGGCCTAGTAGTAGTTGAGCTTCTGAGGTGCCTGGAAGTACTGAAGATTAAAGTGATCACTCTAAATCTCAAACTTCTGTATAGTACTAAGAAGATATTAACACTACTCCTCTAAGGAACAGACAATTGTAAGGAGTTTCTTGTTATAGATAGAGTAGTTCTGTTCTGTTACAGAGAGGGATTCTGATTAGAACACTATTGGACACTACTTTCTGTCAATGAACTAGGACAGTACTACTCTATTCACAAAGTTGGAAGAGTTGACTTTGACTCAGAATGTGTTTACAACTGTCAGAACTGTTAATACAGGCTTGCTAGTAATAGCCTACTTGAGGGACTCAAACACAGACTACTACTGATCACCCTATTACTAAGGAACATCTTTGCTAGTGAGATTGTGAAGGGGCCAGGTAATAGTACTAAAGTCTTAAATAAAGTGTTAGTAGTAGTTTACAAACCTAAGGAATGCTTGGACCTGTTTCAGGTTCTAAAGTTATAGCCAGTTCTAAACTACAGTTACCTTTGTTGAATCTATACAAACCTCTCCTCTACTAATCACAAAGCTTAGATAATCCACTAACTCCTATACAAAAGAACACTTTGTTTCTTAGAGGAATAGTTTATTATCTTAGAGTTACTATAGAACTGCTTAGATCAGTTGGTAATAATGCTTGACTGTCTGAGTAAAGATCAGAATGTTGTCTAGGTATACACTAACATGCTCCAAGTCAATCAGATCTGTAAGAATGTGATTCATGAATGACTAGAATGTTACAAACAAGTTGGTTAGTCTGAAGAACATTACAGTTGGTTCATACAATCTGTAATTAGTTTAGAATACAGTCTTCTACTTATTTCTGTCTCAGATCCAAATATTATTATATCCCTATCAAATGTCCAACTTAGTAAAAACTCTAGATGTATGTGTCTTATTAATGAGCTCCTGAATTAGGGGGAGTAGGTACTTGTTTTTGACAGTACCTTTATTAAGGTAACAATAATCCTAGACTAGGTAGAGCTTCTCATCTTTCTTTTTAATGAAGAAGAAAGGGGAGGCTATAAAGGACTTTAAGGGTTGGATCCAGCTGTTCTAAAGATTTTCCTAAAGGAACTCATTGAGCACCTCCTGCTTGTCTCTGTTAAGTAGGTAGACCTTACAATCCTTAGGTTGGAAACTCTTAGTCAATTCAATTGTATAGTCTCAGAGACAGTGTTTAGGAAGTTAGTCAAATTCCTCTTTACTAAAGACTTTAGGAAACTCTCAGACAAAATCTGGCAGGCTGAGTCTATGTGTGTTCTAGAGTAGAGTTGTTCTAAAAGGGTTTTGGACTGGTTCTGTCTTAAACATTCTTCAGATTGACTCTGTTCTGCCTTGACTAGAATATGTGTTCACATATCTATTCTAGTTAAAGAAGAACAACTAGTCACCTTCATTAGAACTGTTAGTAACATTAGAAGTGTTTGTATCTACTTAGGACAGTAGTATAAGATAGTTGTAAGACTCAGGACACTAATCAAACACAAGTGTCTACTCTAACTAGTTAATAGTAGGGTTGTGAGTCTTGAGCCATTTGAATCTAATAAAAATGTTTGTCTTTCTAAGGTTAGTAAGTCTGAACTCAATACTTTCCTTATAATCCTAAATGGTCATCCATAGTTAGACAAACTCAGTAATCTAACCATTCTAGTTCAGGGTTCTGTCTGTATTGTATACTAGGATTAGAAGTAGAACACATTAAGTAGGGAGGTAGTGTTCCTACACAAAGGCCTTATTAATGTACAAACTAGTACACTCACTATCTACTAGAGCTATTGTTTGGATCTGGGAGGATCCTAAGAAGGGAGCTAAGAGGACAGGGACTTAGAGTTAGTGTCTAGAGTATCCTCTAATAAATTGCTACTTGTTTTAAAGGGAATGTATAGCTTGTACAGTCTTGTCATTTAAGAGAGTAAGTATATGTGTCAACATTTCCTCATTAACCTCTCTCTTTCAACAAGGACAGACTCATGTCCTCAACTGTGAACTCAGTTGAGACTATCCCTACTTAATACTATAGACAAACTACTGAGTAGTAAACAGGGCTAGATAGTGTTCTGAATGTTCTAAGTTCTTAGAATGTAGAAGTAGTAGGTCAGATTGTATAGATTTAGACTTAGATGAAGTACAAAGAGAAGAACAAAGGAATCAGAAGGAATAAGAGAACTATCTACTTTTGTTTTTGACCTTTTTCTTTTTAATAAATAATTTTGTTAATTTACTTTTTCTACTTTTTCTACTTTTTCTACTTTTCTTACTTTATTTACTTCTAATCCTACAGTGTCTATTGAATCAAAAGTGGCTGTTAAAAAATCCGAGTTATAGCCCTTCAGTACTACATTCACTGTTAAGCCTCTACAAAATCCTAAGGTACATAGTTAGGGTCTGAGAGTTCTAAGGTAACTTCTGAATTTGTAGAAAAGGCTTCTTACTACAAATCCTGTTCATTACTCATTATTACTCTAATAACCTGACAGATATACTGTTGCTTCTGTAGACAGTCCTTAATTTAGTACTCTGACTTTCTGTAGGTAAAGTATACTCCTTACTTTTAGACTTCTCTAATGTCTATTAGAACAGATTGATTACAAATTACAGACAGATTGATCTGAGGGCTTGAAACTGTCAGAGCCAAATGTATGTACAAGCATTCTGTACAGACTTAATGTATCTAAGCTACAGCTTGGTTGAAGGAAATGGTGTATGTCTTCTACTCAGTGTAAGTAACCAGTTCTAACATTATTCTAAGAATCTTATCAACCAGTTCTAAGTGAAGAGCTTTTTCAAGCATTCTAATAAGGACATTATTAAACCTGAGTACAAATCCTGCCTTCTAGGCCAGGATATCAAACTCCTGGAAGAAGGCATTAGTAGAACATTTACTCTGTCACAGAGACACAAGCTTGTTCTACACATTGTACTTCTTATTCAGATTAATAAAGAAAGTACAGAGCTGCCTTATAAATTCTAAATATGACTTATTGTTCTGAAGTTGGATCAAGCTTCCAATCTAATAACCTTCAATCCAGTTCTGAGCCTAGGTGGCTGTGTTGCCTTCCTTCATAAAGGAGAGGACAAATAGGATGTAATTGAGATCTGAGGATAGATTAGTTAAAGTAGTAGTCATGTATAGTTCAACTTAGTGTTAGAAGTCCTTAAAGTGTTACCTATTAAAGTCTGAAGGGTAGGCTACATACACTTTCTTTCTGAAACAGGTTACAACTTCTGAAACAATCAGAACAGGTTCTAAGGGGGCTAGGGGTATATAGTTAGTAAAGGCCTTTTAGATAAAGGTTTACACATATTAAGCTAGGTCTGCTTGTAACTACTAATCCAGTAGGACAGTAAGGGTGACAGTCAGTGTAGGAGAGTCTATGTTTATACTACAAAGGAATTAACACTAAACTAAAAGGGGTAATAAATAGAAGAAGGGTGGCAAAAGTTTAAAAGGGTTTAGAAAGCTTAAAATTTAAAAATGTAAAAGGGTCAGGACAAAGAAAAGAGATTGACACAACAGTAAGTACTAATGCCTAAAACATAAGAGAGTTATAAGGTAGTAATGGGTAGTCTTGATCTGATGTTAGCAACAGTGTAGAGGGGACCTAAAGGCTTAGTAAGGGGACCCAGGCTACAACTATTCTACACAATAGAAGTACAGAACACAAGTACTAGAATGTAGTTGGAACTTGCAGAACAAGTAGAGAGTGAGAGTGAGACAAGAGTAGAGTATATAGAGTAAGCCTAAGAGTACAGGACTACCTAGAGTAGACAAGATCAAGACTACAGGACCAGTCTGATCTTGTACACCTATATATACTAAACTATACAAGAGTACTCAGAGAGTATAAGCTACTAAGAATGATAAGCTATAAAGAATAAAAGAAAGGAAGGTCAAAGATAAAGGTACAAAGAATGAAGGGATGGATAAAGGGTAAGAGACTATAGAATGAACAAAGAATGAAAGAGTGGTTAAAGGAACAGAATAATAAAGTAAGGAGGGGTAGTAGTAAGAGTCAGTACACATATAGTTTATAGACAGTACTCCTGAGGGACAGAAGTCCTGAGTTCTAGTACAGAAGGGTGTAGAACCCTTGGAACTGAAGGTACAAGAGTAGAGAACTGTAACAAAAGGTACAGAACTGGTAGAACTGAGGGCACAAGAGTAGTAAACTGTAACACATACATAGACTTAACATTTTACAATGTGTCTTGACTCTCACTCTTTGTCTCACTACTACCACCCTTGTCTGTGTACAATCACTCCTAAGGTACAATCCTCTCTCTGAACCAAGTAGGCACTCTCTTCCTCACCTATTCCATGCTTGACATTATACTCAATAAGTCTAATTTGTATAGTACATGTATTTACATTTCCCAGTACTGTCTATAACACTATTTCAAACAGAGGCAGTAGCCTAGAAAGTAAGGGCATTAAGAGGCTTAGTAGTAAGGAGAGTGTTTACAGTTGACCTTAACCTTGCAAGCACTCTGTATTACTCATCTTGAAATCAGCAAAGTCTGCCATCTCTACTTTGTACACACTACTACACTTTGTATGTATAGGGCTTGGTCCTATACTGTATTATACAGATACAGCATTTTTGTATATAGTACTGTACTGTATCTGTATAAAAAAATTGACTCAAAAATATGGCACATATTTTACAGGCTGTAACCAAATATTGTCTGTATAATACAGACTGTATATGCCTGTATACAATATACAACTACTAAATGAAAGAAACTCTTACTCTAAACATAATACTAAAGCTCTAATAAGTAGTATTCAATGTTCAGACACTTATACTAGCATTTACTAATATATTCAGCACTATTATTGTAAAAGTATGTGCAATCTGATATATATTCCAATATATAGGTACATCACATGACTTGACTTTATGACAAATATCACAGACTAAATTACATAACAAAATGTTAATAAGTCAAATTTTATACATTTCATGTAGATTAAGGCATAATATAGGTAGAATTCAATATTTCTATACTAAAGAGGTAATATCACAATGATGCAGCCCCTTACATTTCATGCTACACCTTGGTATACCGTAAATGTAGCAACTACGCTGTATCCGTATATGGCGTATACGTTCTGTATACGGCCGTACCGTATCCGTATAGGTTTTCGGGTTCAGAAATACAGCACCGTATTATACGAGCCGTATCCGTATACGGTACGGTACCGAGCCCTATGTATGCAGGTATCTGAACGGGCCACCATACAGCAAGCTATCAGCAGAGAGCGAGTCAAATTCTCTATAGTTGTCAGAATCAGTGGTTGACACCGATGAAGAAACGCTCGCGGTGCTTGCGGTAGAGCATGACGAAAGGTCACATGCGCGTGCGCCAGAACCTCGGACACGGCTCGACGATTTAGTGCGTTCACGTCTCTCTTTCTTAATCTCCTTCTCCTTGCTTACCGAAGGGAGCCACCACTACTGCCATTGTTGAGTCTTTCTTTCCCTTCTTGCTCCTATCAGATCGCGAGGGCTGATAGACATACCACAGGTACATCTCCTCGTGCTCCTTCTTCCTCTGCTTCGCAAGATCGTCCCAGTATTTACACCTCTTACCAGTATGCACTGTCATCAATGTGCAAATACAAACACGGCTTTGCCTGTAGCCCAAATCAGCACGTTCAACGCTCCGGATCTCAACCCTGGTGCACCACTCACACTCGCTGCACACGGTCGCAGTGCATCCATCTCCTCGATCCAGTTACTCACTAATGCTCGCACTCTTTGCCAAACGATCCCACAACCTGTCTCACAAGCACTACCTCAACCTGCACAACCTCACAACTGACAGGCACAGTGGTACATGCAGGGACCGAGTGACAACCAAGACGTAGTGACGAAGACTACATCAAATGACCCGAGAACACATTCATCCTCTTCTGTTGTAAGGGTTGTTTGTAAGGGACGGTGACAAGGCTAGTATTAATACAAGGAGTTATGCCTGTATACTATATATATATATATATTAGAATAATATATTATTGCATGTGTTTGTATAGATATACCTATAACAAGCTCTAAATATATGATATAGACACACCTAATAGTATGTATATGTAAATTTGCTAGAAATATCTAGTCAATACATTAGTTTAGTTCATCTAGTCAGATCTAGTCAATACTTAGTGTAGGTTATCTAATTGGCCCTCTTCTATATTCACAGTTTGTATTCTTTTAGAGCTAGTAAAGAGAGTGTGTAGATTTACTAATTTACCCTATTCTAGCTCTGACAATATCTTATTCCCACATCTATTTACCCCCATTTCAGATTCCTCTAACACACAGTGACTTTCTAGGATTACAAGGTTAAAATATATTTATTAATTTGTGACAGTATAATATTTGCTTATAGTACTTATAAGTTATTATAAGTGTTTAAATAACTTGTTTTTTTATTTTACATACAATTTTGTATTAAATAATAAATAAAATATAGGTAATTTAGTAATATATTACTACATATTATATATTACTATATATACTATCTAACTATATAGTATTTTATATAAATATAAGTTATAATTCTATATTATACAATAATGTTACTATATAGCTATGTGGTTATACAGTCCTAAACAAATATAAACAGACATACACAACAATTAAACTATATATTACTATTTAACTATATATAATTATATGTAAATTTAAATAACAATTTAGTAATATATTACTATATATTATATATTATTATATATACTATTTAACTATATAGTATTTTATATAAATATAGGTTGCAATTCTATGTTATACAACAATGTTACTATACAGCTATACAGTTATACAGTCCTAAACAAGTATAAACAACTATACACAACAATTAAACTATATATTACTATTTAACTATGTACAATTTAACAATATACAACTATACAGTATTATATATTACTTTACTACTATATATTACAAGTCTGTTTTACTATAATTACTCTCATTGTTTGTTCAAAGTAGTGTATAATAAGAATCATTATATTGTTGTTTCTCATTCATTATAGTTTTGCACTGTGAATAATTTATAAAATTGCTAGTAATCATCTTACTAGATTGATTAATTCATATACCAGTTGTAAGATATACTCA
>NW_006760389.1:3451336-3457398 GCF_000271605.1 Fomitiporia mediterranea MF3/22
CTAAGCTTCTGTTCTTNACTAGTTTGATAAGATAATTTTGTTAGAGCACTCCTAACTCCTCTTGCTTGTTAGTTTCTGTTAACTGATAGGATGTTAGATTCATCCTCTTTACAGACAGTTCTAGAGTTCCTGACCTTCTTTTCTTTATAGGTGGAGGTGTACTTCCTATACTTTCTCCCCTTTTCCTTTTAACATATTCATTATATAATACAATGTTTTACATTTTCTCTTTTACCTTTTGTATTTGCTCTTCTTCTAGTCTTGTCTTGTGTATTATGTCTAGGTTTGCAAATTTCTTGTCTACTCTAAAGGTAACCATTCTTACTTTATGTCTAGAAAGAAGGGGTTCCTGATATTAAGGTATTTTTAGTAACATTACCTGTTCTTCAGAAATAGTTACTTTATCTAATAAAGTAGTTATTTCTTCATCTGTGTCAATATCTTTATCTAATGAATATGACCTTATACTAGCTTCTGGTTGTATGCCTAGTATACTTCTTGAAGGGCTCTGTTGCAAATCCTGTGTTGTTAAACTTTTAATAAGTATTACAAGTGTTATAAATTCTGGAATAGGAGTCATAGAAGCTTTTCCTTTACCATTTCTTTCTTTTTCTGAAAACTAAAGACTTTCTAGTCTACTACTATCTGACTCTGAATCTGATAGTATAAGTGGTTTGTAGGAAAACTTCTTTGTTTTGGTTTTCTTCATACTTCTAATTTGAGAGTATTCTTTTACATTTTTCTCTTTGTTTTGGTTCCTTTTCTTTTCCCAACTTTTGCCTAGTAGTTTGATCTTTCCTGTACTACTTCTGACTTCTCCTGTTTAATAATTAAACAAAGGTTTTACTTTGTTTAAATAGTCAGATCCTAATAAACACTTATTATTATAAGTGTCCATTATTGCAAATTTGAACCATCTATTACTAATTCCAGTATTTAACCATGCCTAAGCATTATACTTCCATCCTCCTTTATTAATTGTACTATCAGCATTTCTGACAATTACTCTAGGCTTGTCATTCTTTATGAGTTTTAGCTTGAGGGCTTTAGCTATCTTTAGTAATAATGTGCTTAATCCTACACCTGAATCAAACATAGCCTTAATTGTTGTTTGCTATCCTCTATATAATATAATTGCTTTACAGGTTGGATAGAGTACTGCTTGTACTGTCTGGTAGATTTTTGTTGGTTGCTTTTCTTGTAAAGTTTCTTTTACCTTTTTCTCTATACCTGAGTTTAAAGACTCTACTACCTTTAAACTCTGAATCAAAAATCCTCTTTACTTGATCCTTCTGTTTCCTCCTCTTTATCAATGTAGGTGTAACCTTACAGTTTCACCAGCCACTTGATTACGTAATACTCTCCTATTTAATGTCTTGCATACTCCTTGTCTTGTCTTATCAATTCTATTCTGTTGACTGTTCTGTGTCTTAGTGTAGTATTGGCTTCACTTTTTTTTGAATGTCTCAACCTACTAGTCCTACAATTGTATAAAGGGACCACATCAGACTGGTGTCACTCAGCATACACTTAGTGCCACCACAGTCAGCCAACTAGTTCTCCTGCCACTCAAGATCTTATACATCTGCCTTGTGTCCTAGTACTCTCTCCAAACCTTCCTGTCTAGTTGTGTCCTGTCTAGTCTAGTCCTGTCCTGTTGTGTCCTGTTGTGTCCTGCCAACCATGCCTCAAACCCTAGCAACCTTCTACAGCTTCAAGCCAAACACAGCTCCTATGGTTTTGGATGGCCAGGTGTTAGCAAAGCTACTCTCTGAATACACCTGTCATTGTTGTACATTCTTTGCCTATACAAACATAGCAGAAGATGATCAAGTCAGGCTCATAATCCACAGCCTCAAGCCTATTAAAGTACACACATGGTACACTGCTCAGCCCAATTGGATCAAAGCTATAACCTTTGAAGAGTTCATTACTAACTTACACAACATTGTCCTCAAGCACAACTAGGAGATGAAGATACATGATGAAATTGAGAACATGTGTCAAGGTACTGACAATGCTAATACATTCTACTTCAAGATTTCTGGCAAGAACAATCTCCTGTCTGGTACCCCCTTTGCTCTGTCCAACCAAGAAGTTTGTTTCTTAATGAATGCATGCTTCAAACCAGATCTTAAGCTCTTAATTAATAAAGTGTCTATCCAGAATATTACAGATTTCTCCTCATAGCTTCAAGCAGTATGCAAAGCAGATGTATGTGTTCAGAATCAGAGAGAGCTTGTCTCTAATACTCTATACAACTACTGTAACAACTGTACACATTAGTTAGCACCTCTGGCTCTTAGAGTTGCTAGGGCCCCTAACACTAATATCCAGGCTAGCCAGGGTCCACAAACCCTCACAAAACTCGAGAGACTCACAGCTACAGAGAAATTCATGCTAGACAGACACAATGGCTATTTCAAATGTAGGTATCTCTACACAAATCACCAGGCAAAAGACTGTATAATACCTCCAGAAAGACAAAACTGTAGGGCTCTAACAGAAGAGGAAGGGATACACCTTTGCCCTAAGACTCTTCCTGCCCTAGTTCTGCTTGGCTGTGTCAAGGCTCCTGTGTTAGCCATAGGTTCAGAACCCTGGACTTCTCAGATCCCTGACTATGTATGTGTGGTCCTCCAGCTGAATAACCTGAAGGAAAAGGAGAACATTAATATGAACATGTCTCAAGATGACATGGACATTGTTGCAGCTGCTCTTAGGGTGGAAATGCCCTCTTTGGTCTATGTTGATGATTCTGATGAGTACATGAAATTTAACATTCTACAAATCCATTAAGACTGTTCACTTTCTGGCCCACACATTACTACCCATGTTAAGACACTTATTAACAACAGATCATCCTTAGTAATTATTGATTAAGCCTTAGCTCAACAGCTCAGTCTCTAGTGCTTTCACCTCCCTAACCCTATACATGTCACACTAGCTATTCCAGAGTTGCTAAAACAGTCCCTACAGGTCCTATGTCACTATGTAAAGATTTCTCCTACTTCCTTAGATTCCTTATGGTCCTCCTGTATCATTCCTGCCATTATTTCCCCTTCTGCTTGTGCACCCCTTATTTTAGGACTACCTTTCCTCCAAGCAAACAATATCTCTATTTCCTACTCTGAAAATGGCATCTTGTGTACTTCTCTGTCTTATCAATTGGTCCCTACAACTAAGACATTCCTGTATAAGGCAAACATTCCTGAGATTGAATCTCTGGATATTGTTGCTACAATCTGACAGTGCATTGAAACCCTTGCCAAGCAAGATCTTCTGGATCAACATCATACAACTGTATGTGATAATCATGCAGATCTTTTTCCTAAGGAACTTTCACACATTAATGATCTTCCTAATAATGTATTTCACTGTTTTAAGTTGCTCAACCCTAATTGTACTATCAAAACACAGTAATACTCTTGCCCTAGGAAGTATTGTGAAGCCTAGGAAATCCTCTTGAAGAGGCATCTTGAATCTGGAAGATTGCACCTGTCTTCTAGTCCTGTTTCTAGCCCTACATTCCTTATTACAAAATCTGACCCTACAGTACTTCCTCACATGGTGTGTGACTTTCATGAGCTTAACAACAATACAGTGCCTGATAATTTCCCCTTACCAAGAATTAATGATATCTTGGCTGACTGTGCCAAAGGATCTTACTGGGGCAAGATTGACATGACCAACACATTTTTTCAGACAAGGGTGCATCCAAACAACATCCACTTAACAGTTATAAATACACCTCTTGGTCTATACAAGTGGGCCATTATGTCTATAGGTTGTCACAATGCCCTAGCTACTCACCAGCACTGAGTTACAGCAGCATTACATCATTTGATTAGGAAAGTATGCTATGTTTACCTGGATGACATTGTTATCTGGTCTGCAAGTCTTGAAGAGTATCATTGAAATGTCACAGAAGTTCTTCATACTCTCTCCACTACACAACTGTTCTGTTCTGCAAAAAAGACCAAACTCTACTGTACTGAGCTTGACTTCTTAGGGTATAGGATTGACTGATCTGGTATTTGTGCTGATCCTACAAAGACTGAGCATATTGCTCAATGGCCTTGACCAACTTCTGTGACTGAAATGTGTGGTTTTCTTAGACTTGTACACTATCTTACTTGTTTCTTACCTAACCTTGTAGATCACTCAGCAGTGTTGAATGCTCTGACAACTAAGGATACAGAAAAGGAATTTCTGCAATGGAATTCCCAACACTAGCATGCATTTGAGGCTATCAAAGATCTTGTCCTGTCTGCAGATTGTCTTACAGTCATCAATCACTAAAATCTGGGCAATAACAAGATTTTCCTGCACACTGATGCCTCAGATTTGTGCTCAGGTACAGTCTTGTCCTTTGGAAAAACCCCAGAGACAGCCTGCCCAGTAGTGTATGACAGTACACCTTTCAAAGCTGTCAAACTCAATTACCTGGTACACAAGAAAGAACTCCTCACAATTGTTCAGGCACTTAAGAAATTCTGTACAGACCTTTTGGGAACTACATTCACTGTATTTACAGACCACAAGACCCTCACATCATTTCTGTCTCAAAAAGACCTTTCTTGCAGACAAGCATAATGGCAAGAATTCTTATCATAATATATCTTCAATGTTCAATACATTCCTAGCAAAGCTAATACTGTAGCTGATGCCCTGTCTCAAATGCCTCAAACACAATCTTCCTCTCTAGTGGCCTCCTGTCTTGCCATCACTTCTGACACTACTATTCTTGATAAGATCTGCTCTGGCTACAAGGATGATACCTTTTGTGCTAAACTTTTGTCTTGGCCTCAGGAATTGCTAGGCATCAAATTAGAAAATGGTCTTCTTTTTCTAGGAGAATGTCTTGTTATCCCTCATACTGGTAATCTTTGTAAGACCTTCTTCAAACTTACTCATGACTCTATAGGCCACTATAGTATTGACAAGTCCTATGCCTCTTTATGTTTGTTGTACTACTGGCCCAACATGAAGACTGATCTTGAAACATTATACATTAAGTAATATAATGTGTGCTAACACAACAAATCCATAACAAAAAAACCAACAGGTCTGCTACATCCTCTCCCTATTGCCAACCAACAAGGAGACACAATTTTCATTAACTTTGTAGGGCCTCTTCCACTTGACCAGGGCTACAATAGTATTGTAACAATTACTAACCAATTAGGATCCAACATTTGTCTTATTCCAGTCAAAATGTCTCAAACCCTGGAAGACTTTGTACAACTTTTCTTTGATGCCTGGTATTACAAAAATGGACTTCCACTTTGTATTATTTCTGATCAGGACCACCTTTTCACTTCAAAATTCTGGTGTGCATTACATACTATGTCTAGAGTGAAACTTAAGATGTCCACAGTATATTATCCACAAACAGATGGCCTCTCTGAGCATACCAATAAGACTATCATCCAGGCCCTTCACTTCTATGTAGATTGTTAGCAGAAGGGATGGGTCTGTGCCCTCTCTCAAGTCTGCTTCAAACTCATGAATTCAAAGAATGCCTCTACAGGGTACTCCCCCTTTCAGTTATGTATGGGTTGATCCCCTTGCATAATCCCACCACTCCTACCTCTTGAACCTAATGTTGAAAGCTTGCCTGAAGATGTGTGAGCTTGAGCCCTTTTCCAACAACTAGAGACTGATGTTGTCAATACAAGAGATGCCTTAGTATTAGCTAAGGTTAATCAAGCATCATATGCAGATTCTAAACACAATCACAAGGACAGTTATCAAGTGGGCAATTTTGTCATACTCTCAACCTTCCATTACTAACAGGATTACACACAACAAGGAGATAATAGGGTTGCAAAATTCATACTGTGCTACAATAGTAAATACCTAATTACTAGGGCATTTCCTGAATGCTCCACATACTAGTTGGACCTACCAAACACTTGTAATAAATTCACTACCTTCTATACTTCTCAACTCAAACAATATTACTCTAACAACACACAACTATACTCTAATTGTAAACTTCCTCAGCCTCTGCCTGTTCTTACAGAGCAAGGTTTCTGTTAGGAATTGTAAAATACAGT
>NW_006760389.1:3468026-3471684 GCF_000271605.1 Fomitiporia mediterranea MF3/22
GGAAGTTAGAAAGAATTCTTGATTAATGTAAAAGAGGTTGCAGGGTTCAGTACTTGGTATGTTGGCACAGCTATAGGCCTGATGACAACCTGTAGATACCTAAGAGAGAACTTGAAGACTGTACAGCTCTTAATTCTTAGGAAGAACATCTTCAATCCCTTAATACCCCTTAAAATATCCTTCCTCACCCCTGTTTCCTTTTACTTTCTTTTACATGCTTATCTAACCTCATGACAGCTCTCCTTTTTTCAAACTCTTTCCTTCTCCCCTGTATTTTTTCTTCAGAATATGAGAAAGTGTAACCTTGCAGTTTCACCAGCCACTTGATTACGTAATACTCTCCTATTTAATGTCTTGCATACTCCTTGTCTTGTCTTATCAATTCTATTCTGTTGACTGTTCTGTGTCTCAGTGTAGCATTGGCTTCAGTAGGCTTCTTGTTCTTCAGGGATTACTGTGTTCCTTTTTGTGAACCTCTTATTAGATTTATACTTTGGCCTTTTACTTTGAGGATTTCTTCTAGTACAATTCCTAGCCATATATCCTTTTTGCCCACATTTGAAGCATGCCATTTCCCTACCTTTTGTTATCCTGTCAATTTCCATTAGTACTCTATAATAATCACTAGGAGGTTTGTATTCTTGTCTAAATGTTTTTGTGTGTACCATTCCTCTCTCTAGACTGAGAACTGTATCTGTCTATTCTTTAAATGTCTATTCTGTATAACTAGGGATAGCAACCAACTATTGTAATTTGCTAGGGTTTAATCCATTCTTGTATAAGTGGATTGTGACAGGATTCCTTCCATTTGTCCCTAGTTTATACTCACTAGGTAGGTAGGCTAATATTCTCTTGAATGTTTCATTGTATTCTATAATTGTTAGTTTTCCTTGTCTCAAATTGTGCATTTGAGTTTGAGCTGTCTCTGTAGAATCATAGTATTTTCTACTTACTTCTCTCAGATCAGTTAAAAATGTATCATAATCTTTCCAGATTTCTGGAACTAAGCTTTTTCCTTCTGTCACAAATAATATTGCCTTTCCATTCATGTGACTTACTATTTTCCCTCTTAAGTATAAGATTACTGTTTCTACTTTATCCAAATCATTTATAATGTTGTGATGTCTGAAGTGTATTGCCAGATTTGTTTTAAACACTTCTAGATCTTCCCCTTTCTGTCCTAAAAACTTTGACAGTTTTAGATTGATTTTCCTTGTTCCCTCCATATTACTCTTTTTCTAGTTACTAGATTCTGAATTTAGTGTATAAGAGTCTGATGAACTTGACTCTGAACTGGTACTGCTTTGATAGGTCTAATACAACCAACTATAATAATTCAATGTTAATGTGCCTTCTACTATAAAGGTATCTAGTAACATAGACTGTTTAATTTCTTCAGCTGTCTGGCCTTCCTAAGTAATAATTTCTGACTGACCTTGGAGGCTTCTAGGGGATCCTGGTAGACTATCTGGATGTTGTGTTTCAATTCTACTATAGTCTTGAAATGTTTGGATTCCTCCCTGTATTGTGTTAACAAGCTTTTCTTCTTTAGCTAAAGAACCTGATAGTTCACTTTCTTGATTTTCTTAGACTGTGTCTCCTTGGGTGAAATGTTCTTGTCTCTAAGAGTATTAAGCATTAGAAGTACTTCCTTCTCTCCTGTCACTTTGTTGTTCCTCTCTACTAATATTTTGTAATATAGTAGTTAGGTTGTATTGTGACTGTGCCAACCTGTTCAGGTATACTTGAGATATTCCTGATTCAACTTGTACTTCTTGTACTCTGTTAGTAAGGTCCTGTATCTTGTCCAAGATTTCCTGTAGCTTTGTATGAATATTAAAGATATTCAATCCTTGTGTATTTAGATCTGATTGTAT
The DNA here is from genome assembly GCF_000271605.1 of Fomitiporia mediterranea MF3/22. Classification (NCBI taxonomy): domain Eukaryota; kingdom Fungi; phylum Basidiomycota; class Agaricomycetes; order Hymenochaetales; family Hymenochaetaceae; genus Fomitiporia; species Fomitiporia mediterranea. The sequence continues at coordinate 3,469,904 of NW_006760389.1, forward strand.
CTGCTCCAGCTTTTCTCCTTATTGTTCTGATTGTATAAGACTACACAAGTATGTGATTTCCCCTTGTATAGTTCTATAATGTATGTCTTAACTTTGAGTAGACCTGATTATTCTATTAAGACCTAAGAATTGTTGTATCCAAGTCTTTGTCCTTGTAATCCAAAGGTTATAATAGGTCCCCAATTTATTTGAATAGGAGTGGCTAGAGTGTGAACCTCTTCTTTGAGCCAGTCTTGTACTGTTCCCTAATTGACTCTTCCTCTTACTCTAAGTATATGTAACAAGGAGTGTTCCTACAAGTAGTAGGAATATGAGAATGGTTGAGGGATTGGATAATAGAGGGCTGTATGATAATAGGCTTCTGCCTGTGCCTAGTACCAGTTATTGTATGTATAATGTTCCAATCCTTTCCTTGATCTGATACAAAGCTACTTTTATAGCTTGTTAACTTTGTTTAGTATAATATTACAAAAGTTACTTACTTTTGCAATATCTGGATATCCTTGTTCTAGTGCAAGTAATGTACTGTATAACAGATTACAATGTTGTTATAATGTGTATAAATGGCCTGAGTATCCTTGGATTTGTTCAATCCAGACTTGTTGATTGATAGGAGTGCTTACTGTATAGGCAACAGTTGATACTACTCTTCCTTACTTGAAAGAGTCTAAGGGAATTTCCCCCTGTATCCAAAATGGTATTCCTTTAATACCTCCTAGTATTAACACTTGTTCTTGTGTATAAGCTACTAAGTAATTAAGAACTAGTAGCACTTCTTAATTAATCTTTCTTTTCTTACTACAAAAGAAAGTTACTTGCCTTAACAACTGTTCTAAGTAGTAGAGTAATTTATCTACCTACTTTGAATGTTAATTATTAAGGTTAGTTAATATTATAAAGTAAGTATTAGAGTTAATGTACCTGTGTGCTAGCTCTAGGTTTAAGTTCCCCTTAGTAGACTAGAGCTTTACTAGAATAGTAAAGATTTGTAACTAAGTTGGAGTTTTATCAAAGTGTAAGATATACTCACTTTACTAGTTCTAATTCTTAAGAATAGTAACAGAATAGAGTATAGAGGGTAAGACTTGTAGACTTGTAGAGTGAGAGGGTAGAGGAGTCCTACTTTAGTCAAGCTGCAAGTGTAGCCTAGTAGGTTGGTAGTAGAGTACTTCCAAGTGCTAAGTGACTTAAGTTGATAAAACTATCCTTTGAGGGCCAAACTGGCCTCCTTATATACCTTTTGCTAGAGTGATGTTACTCTAGTGACTTTAGTAACTCTCTTCACTGTTGTTCCCATGAAGTGGAGCTGGCTAATCCTTTAGACTGTATGCTACACTAGTTTGTGTCTTCTATTAATCTGCTAACACTAGTTTGTATCTTCTTGTATCCTAGATTAATCTTCTAATGACTCCTTTACTATATTGTTATGTCTTCTATACTTCCTCTCATACTTCTAATGACTCCTTATGAGTCCTCCTGACTAGTTATACTGTGTAAGCTGTGTAATGCTTTTCCTATAAAGTAGAGCTCTCTATTGTTCTTATGACTCTGTTTGACTCAACCTGTACTTCCTGTACACTAGTTTGTAATATACTTTCTCATAAGGTAGAGTATTATGACTTCTAATGACTCCTTATGACTCTTGTAATATAAAAGGCTGTGCTTCTGTACTGCCCCTAGAACTTACAACCAAAGTTCTAGACTGTCTTGTGTACACTCTAGAACTGACAACTAATGTTCTAGATCTTTCCCTAAGTCTTCTTCAATAGACTTAGTTTAGG
>NW_006760389.1:3473197-3480282 GCF_000271605.1 Fomitiporia mediterranea MF3/22
CTTTACTGTAATAGTACTTCTCTAACTTATATAACTTTACTATAACTTATAAAAGTACTTATATTTAATATATTTTGTTTATAATAAATTTACAAACATAAATAATACTCAGAAGAATTTTCCCTGAGTGTAGAGAGGTTGGGGGAAAATGCTCAATTTTAGCAAACTTAAATATGTATTATACTTATATGTGTATTCTGTATCCTAGTTAGAATTCAATATGTAAATTAATAATGAAGTTATATTCTTCATTTAGACTAGTTTATAGTATTGTACAATCAGTTTGAGGGCCAGGAAAACTCATATACATGAAATATAGGGAAAACTGACATATTGTGTTGTATCTTACTCAAATTTTGCTCATTTTACTTTATTTTTTCTGGAATATGAATGACACTTTAAAAGTATAATTTTTACAACTTAGATCATGTAATTTGGTTAAGTATCAGTTGAGTTATGATAGATTTTGTATTTGAGTGTACTTAGTATGACAAAAATCACAAATTGCACATATGACAATGTTTATGAAAATGACAGTAAGGACTTATTATGCAAAAACAAAAAATTATTATTACAAATTACAAGAAGAGAGATAAATATACAATCTACTCCTAAAAAATAGAAAAAAATGCATATGTGACTATATATAGCAAAATGTGTCTCAACATTAGTATAATTTTTATAAGGAGTAGGAGGGTACTGTGTGGCTAGTACTCACTCAAAACAAGCCAGTATGGTACAAATCCATCAAAATTAATTCTCCTACATACTTACAATATATGTATAGAAGGAATTATACTGAAACAGCTTTCCAGAGTCCTTAAAAGACAATATAAAGCAGTTTAGTTAGTATAGAGCATTTGATACAACCCTCCTACTTCCCCACCCACATGTAGCCAACCATCCAGATCAAATTATACATGTACCAACTTCTCTGTTTGCTTGTATACATCCACTCACACACAAATATGATCTGTAAGCTTATAAGACAAAACTATTACAGGTCTACAGTAAGAACTTGAAGTGTATTATCTGTTGTCAGTAATGAAGAACAAGACACTAGGAGAACTTTAAGAGAAACTGTCTGTGCTCTAAGAGCTAGCTGTTGAGAAGGAAGTTGAACTTGAAGATGTAAAGGAAACACTCACAGGTTATACTCAGTAATAATGTAGCCTTCATACTAGCTACAAACAATACAAACAAAGGTGCCCTTAGAGCATATTGAGTCTTTATAAGAAAAAACCCTACTACAACCATTAAACACTTCAATTTAAGCCAAGCAGGTACTTACTGTATCTCCTACTAGGTTTATACAAGTAAGATACTGACATGAAATTTAATAGAAACAGTACTCATGAATTTATTAAGACATGGCTTAATAATAAGGAGAATTAGTAGTACTTGTGTATAGAGGCCTAGAAACAAGATACAGAGGGAAGAGAAAAAAAGCATTAGCTTGAAATACTTGAGGTGCATATTTATGAATATGTGTTCTCAAAACAGTAAGAAGAAGAGCAAGCCTAGAAACATGTAAAGCACAATGAGTAACTTGACACAGTCAAGATACAGCTGGATTAAGACATAGTAAACAGGATGAAAGTAACAGAACTCAAAGCACAACTAGACAAGCTTAGACAGACAGATACTTAGATACTTATAGACTCTAGGATAAGGACTAAGGCAGAAAATTTGAGGGAACTTCTAGCAGTATTAGACTGGATGGATACTAATCAATAAATTATACTGTAATTTACTTATTACACTTCATTTTACTAATTTTTTTGTCTTCTTAATGTAATTCTCAAGTAATAAAGTGAAAACCAATACTTAATTAATAAATCCAAGGCTTCAGCATTGTCTCTGAGTGGTTGTTAGTAATTAAGAGTAAGACACAACTATGTGTATACACTCAAATCCACTTTATTTCATTAGTTTTGCTTATATTTTTGTATATTTGTATATGATAAACCTCTATGTACTACTCAGAATGTAATAACTAATTTTACAGGTTGCCAGAAGACCTCAGCTGAGAGGTATGACTCAGTAACAATTTGCACACATGTATTGAGTCTCAAAACAAACATTCAACTCAAAATAAGTGCTACAGAAGTACTTAGTGATCTTGATTAGTATCAGACAATTGATCTGTAATTTAAAATCAAGAAGATTTCTTTAGATCTTCTTGATTTGAATTTTTTCTTCTCTTCTCAAAACTGTCAACATGTGTTTTGATTGTATTTACTACATTTGGTAGGTATCTAAGCTCTGCCTCAAAAAAAGCTGCCTGTACATTATATGAGAAATGCTGACCCCTAATAGTTCTTTGTTTAATAACTATAGTTACTACTCTTGCTCATGTGTAGTAGTTATTTTATTTGCTTTGTGACATTACTACTTTGTATGTAGTTCACTTTGTACATGTCTGTATGTCTTAAATGTTTGGATGTCTTAGTTCTGACATATTTATTAATTAAATATAATTATTATTCAATGTATACACTACATTTAATTGAAGTACATTGTCTGTAATATTATAGATTGTTTATGTATACTCTATAGCATTCATATGCTTGCTTTTAGTATTAATCATATTTGTATCATTGTTATAATATCAAACACTTGTCTGTAACATGAGATGTAATCATTATAACACATCTCTAATGTATAGAATAAAGTTGTTCAGTGTTTGAATGTATTATTTAATGATACTCAGTAGTATTAGAGTTACTACTCTGTTTGTTCACATTACTACACACTGTAGTATATTATTTAATTGTATCAAGTGTTGTGCTTCAATGTGTATGTGAGATACTTAGACAGTGTATTAAAGTACTTGTGTGTATGCATCCATTGTAGCATCCATTGTGCTAGAAGAATTGTTGTCTTTGTGTAAGGTGATTCACATTTAGAATACTCAGATAGGAGTTCTAATAGATTATGTGTGTGTAGAGTGAAGCATAGATATTGTATTGAGTAGATAGAGTATTAAAGCAGGGAGCACAAGGCTTATAACCTGTTAGTCTATGTAAAAGTAGTAATAGACTCAGGGTTACACTTTATAGATAGCTTAGAGGTAAGTTACACTAGTAGAGGTTCAGTAGACTCTACTGTTACTCAGATTAGCTTCACTGTCTGTGTATTAGCTAGTTTATATACTATGTAGTATGGATTGTCTCAGATGTATGTCTTAGTTAATGTCTCAGTGTAATAACACATAGTAATGAGACAGTTCTATACTGTATAACATATATATGTGTATAGTAAGACATTAGATGCATTTATTTGAAATAAATGTTAACACTTCTCCATCCCTAGATGAAGAGTAATTAACAACTTATTATTTGCCAGGTTATTGACATACCTTCAAAAGACAGACATATTACCTCCAGGCACATTTTTGAGCAATCTTGCTTACATTCTGTTAGGGAAAGGGACCTATTACTATCCTCTTTGCTTTCCTGTCAACAGAGGAAGTCCAGAAATGGTGATATAAGGCTCAGTATAACATCAGACACTCAGTGCTCATATTGTCAAAAATGTTTCCTACAAAACCTTGACAGGGAAGGGTTAACCAGGGTGTGGACTGGGGAGGAAAACAAGGTTCCAAAACAGTGATTTTCGAGTCAATTGTCAGTGCAATCCTGGACATTGTTCTCTAATAGTGTGAAATCTCTTGACTGGTTGGGTTCCTTGTCTCTACAGTTTGTTCCTGGCACTTCTACCAAGGTACAACTGTATAACCAATATACAACAGGCAATATGCTACAAACCAAATGATTTGTTAACTGTAACAAGTTCTTGCCACCCACTATGGCTGGAGGTCCTTCAACAAGAGCTACACCTGTCTTTAGTTTAAGAAGCTTAGCAAGCTGGTCTTGTCTTTGAGGTATGAAGTTTCGAATTTGAGGGAAGAATAACAGGAACAGGATAGTAGCTCTTCTCTTCAAAAAACCCAAAGTGGTGATCAGACACAGTGTTGCAATCCAGGGGAAAGAAGGGATCCCTTTCCCTTTCCCACCATCAATCCCTAGCAGATTGATCGGTTTGCTCCTGTCACAGAAGAATTTCTTTTGGAACTTTGGCTAAAGAGCTACATAATTGAAATTATAAAATGAGACCATAGTATCATGTCAAACACTTCCCATTGCTTACAAAATTTTCCCTCCCACTAGATTGTTCCTACTAGGAAGGGATCCTGTATGAGATTGCTGGGCATGCACAACACTGTTCGGACGTTGGCTGAAATATCTTGGTTAGAAAAAATGAACTGTAACACAACAAACAATAATGATCCAGACACATATGTAATGCTCATTATCCAAAGACGGCTATCACAGACAAAGCCGGATCAAATCATTTATAGGATATCTTGGATAAACTACCATACGAAGGGCTTTATTGCTACAAAAGGTAACATAACCCGATAAGACGCGAACGTGGTACACAAAATGACGCTGCAATAAAGTAGAGGCATAACAGAACAGCTGCATGGATGAAAGAACAGGTTCACAACAAGTTTAGAGGATTCCATCTGGTACAAACGGGAACACATTGAAATGAACAAAAATTTAAAAAAAACGAACCACAAACGAACCAAAAAATGTTTGAAGTACATCTAGTACAGAGCAAAATCCAAAGTAAAAGAAGAAAGAACACCACTTACAAAACCGCAAATGAAGATAATTAAAATAAATTAATTCATGTCCTCGAACCTGTATCAAAGTTCAACGCGATAGAAAGAGGTAATCTTCGAACGCGTGTCCTCAGTCATCACCAACTCATAGCCGCCATCCTTACTGGTCACCAAAACATAGATAAGATGTTGGAAACCGAGTCCTTTGAGGTAATCGAGGAATTTGGGATTGACATCGTGTGACTTGCCTACAGTGACCTGGAAAAGGATTGCGCGATTTTGCGGGTTATCGATTAAGAACAAGTCACAGGTTGGGAAATTCAAGGCCTTTGGGATGTAGATTCCGTTTGCCAATCCGTTCGGAACTTCATGTCGCGAATCAACCGGATAGCTCGAAAGCAATTCATCCCTCGATGGTAGAAAGGCCATCAGGTATTCGGGCTGTGGTTGGTATTTCTCGTCTTCGCGAGCAGGGAAATTATCGAGAGAGAATATAGTGCCCTGTCGGCCGATGCTCATGTAAGTTGTCATTGCGATCGGATCCCACTTGACTCTCCCAATTTTGCCGGGCGGCGGTGGAGCTGTGCGTTCGTCGTCTATGGGTTCCCGAGCCTTCCTCTTCCGACTGAGTTGGGGGAGTAGGGGACGGGGGCCCAAGCCGTTTGATGATTGGTCCCCAATACCCTTCAACCCTTTATCCTTCGGCACTTTCAACCTCTTCATAGTCATCAAAGTAGCACGCCACTGACCGCCCCGCGGAAATGTTTCGATGACTCCCTTTTCAAGAATTTTGCCAGCCATGGTGCGAGAGCCACTGTGTGATAAAAAGACGCGATAAAGACTGAGACTCGCCTGCTGGTCATGTATCGTAAGATGCTCGATTAAGTCGTTTAGGATAGTGTCGGTAGGTATCGAGAAACCGTACTTCGTTCGGTCGAAATCGTCGGGTTCAATGATAAGAATCTGATGGGAAATACCATCTTTGAGGTATCCTACGCCCGATTCCGCAAGTGCCGTCGCAACCCCTTCCCTCGAACACTCTGCCATCCTTTCTGCCATTAAGGCTGCGTATGCGCTAGTATCGTGCGCATGGCCATACGCGTATCGAGCGGCTGGCATGTAAGTTCTCCAAAACGATTTCAGGTGCACCTCACTTTGTGGCAAGCATGCCTGGAGACACCGTCTATTGTGCACGCACGACAGTAAGACCTTACAGAGAATGAAAAAAAAAAAAAAGATAACTCACGCCGCGACAGCCTCTGGTAATCTCCAGTTCTTCATGTACAACCGTGTATGAACATTTACTTTTTTCGACCATTGCAACCGTTCCTCTCGAGGTGATGCCGCCTGAAGTACGAATCGTCCGGTCCCACTGCACATCTGAGCGTATTTCGTCTCCGCATCATGTAAATTCGTGTTACTATCACACAGGAACCACGTTCCTGGCGGGAGGTAATTGGAAGTAGAGTCGTCGATCCCAAACCCATTGAGAAGTTGGGCCGCGAACGTGCCCTCCTCACTGAAGACGAGAAATCCATCCTGGTTCCAGTCAACAACAGTGGTCAGACCAGCCGAAAGTCGAAGTGCGAGCACGTATAGCAAGAAGAACGATTTTCCTAATAATTTCGTTAGCATATATGAGGGGACGGAAAAGAAAGACATACCGATCCCTGGTGTTCCCATGACGGTTGCACCTGCCACGCGGCAACCCGGATTCGCTCGAATTGCGATGCCTTCGAAGGGATTTTCTGGTAAAGTCGGTTTAGGTTCACTATACATGCTCTTAGGATCTGCAGGAACCCGGTAACCAGCAAAGCCGCCACCGTGACGGTTGATGAACTTCATGATTTCGTACAACATTTTCGGATACTCGTCCCGTATGAAGCATGCTCGCGCCCCAAAGATCTCTGACAAGAACATTGGGATATCGCCATCGATATCCCAAGTTATGGCCAGAATTTCGTCGGGTGTGACAATATCCGGTTCTGGTGGGTCATCGCGTATGACCTTGAAACTCTTCAATACATTGTTAAGTGGTTGTCCCCAGATTTGGTCGCGAAAGGCAGCCAGAGAACAATATTCGGAGACATTAGATAGTGTAACCTTTCGCGCATTCGGATAATCTAGCATGGACTTGAGTTTTGGAGGCATCGTTTCGTGGGAAATTACTCGTTTGGGTAGAAGGTAGTCGTAAGAATGAAGGGCGGAAGGTTGCTCAGATGAGGATCAGTAGGCTTATATCACATCGGGCATTTCACAATTTCTTGCTGTGAAAAATAACTTACATAATGTTAAACATTATTTGTAATTAAATTTACCATTTTTGATTGATAGAAATCATGAACAAAATTTCAAGTTTCTTCCATAATCAATACAAATACAGAAAAAACTTAAAATATTATTTTGAATTTCTACTAAACTGAAATGGTAAATTAAATTACAAATAATGTTT
>NW_006760389.1:3480734-3493936 GCF_000271605.1 Fomitiporia mediterranea MF3/22
GTTAAACATTATTTGTAATTAAATTTACCATTTTTGATTGATAGAAATCATGAACAAAATTTCAAGTTTCTTCCATAATCAATACAAATACAGAAAAAACTTAAAATATTATTTTGAATTTCTACTAAACTGAAATGGTAAATTAAATTACAAATAATGTTTAACATTATGTAAGTTATTTTTTAAGGCAAGAAATTGTGAAATGCCCGATGTGATATGCAGCGATCCGGAAACGTCATGTGATCTAAATAATTCGGTAATTTATTCTCACGATTGGATCACTGCACATATGGCTGTCCACCAAATCAGGACGAACTTTTACTCTTCGTGGGGGTCGGCATTTCTCAATTGACGCGCAGGCACTTTTTTTCTGGTCGGAGCTTATATTTGCACCTTATATAGTAGATTCCATCAATCTGCATGTCAAGACTCTTAAATAAAGTAATGAATTTTCTGCAACATTCAATTCAAATCACAGTACCAAAATAAGTTGGCGGTTTATAATATAGTAGTGTATACTCCAAATATACCAAATTTTAATATGAGTTAAATTGTCTTCACTCTATTAATTGATAACTTAAGTTAACAAGTTGGTTTCTCATGGTAGCATTTGTAGACCAACTGACACGTCTGAATAAATTTGACTGAGTGTATACAGGTTCAAACAGGGACAAAAAATTCTTCTTAAATTAACTAGAAATTCCACATCTCATATTTTTTAATTCTTTTTTCTCTTTCATGTTGATACCATCATACTCTACATTTTCATGTGAGGAATTTCTTTTAAATTTTTTATTTATTAAGATACAAGCATTTCTTTCAGTAAGATAGTAGTAAATCAGCCATATCTTGTTCAATATTGAAATATAAGAAAATTCCTCACACAAATCTCAAGATTTATGTAGTAATAACTTTAAAATGATTTTTAATGATTTTTAAATCTGTTGTGGAAAGAGAAGAGACATTTATAAGAAAGCATTCAAACTCTTGACACAAGAATGTGTTCCGGCCATCACGCGGCAGGCCGTGGGAATGTCCGCGTCGACCTTTGCAAATGCCGACCCCCACTCTTCGCTTTCAACCACCACCATTTCTGTCAGTGTCTGGGCCATGCAATCCACAACAAGTAAGTAACAGTAAAATAAGCACGTAAGACACGTTCATTCCATTCTTGTTTGTATATTGTACTTGTCATGTGTATTCAATGTTTCACATTGTGTATAGTTGTGTAGTACCAACTTCCCATTTGCTTGCCAGGTAAAATTGAATCAACAACAGAGTGCTGTATGTAGTTACACATAGATAGTCGTGCTACATCCTTTGTATGAGCTTTTTTTCTTTGTTTATCTGATGCATGTTGGTCAAAAGTTAATCAGTGATGGACATCTATGTATAATTACAGAATTAGACAAGGTGTTCAAGTATTATAAAAAAAGTGTATACAAAGGTATCTCAATATCCTGTAGAAAAAATAAAAATGGACTGAGATCAAGATGTTAGATGCCCTAGACAATGGAAGCTAGTAATGTAATAAGGTTCCTTAACATTGAGGCTAAGGTTACAGGTTTGGAGGATGAGAGTGACTTTTTCTTTGAATCAGGTAAGAAGCTGTTTTGTTCTTATGAAGGCCATAGCTAATAATATTGTGAGATGTTGATTTTATTGACAACAACAACCACAATCATGATCCTGCTCACAAAACAAGGCCTGCAGCTGATAAGGATGATTTAAATGTAGAAGGTTTTGTAAGAGAGCTTACAATAAGGTATAAAGCTGTAGGCCAGGTGAGTACTACTGGAAATGCACTTGCTAGGTCAGACACACTCTAACAAGCTATTCAAATCTGCTCTGAAAAGTAGGACACAACAATTTAAGGCAGACAGAATCATTTATTTATAGTACAAGTTAAGGTAAGAACTACCTATACTACTAATACAATTATTATTACTAAATTTCTCACTACATGTTTATAGCTTAGTTATAGGGTTTCTTATACTCTGTATGTCTACAAGTGTCTTACTGAGCTCTATAATCATGCAAATACAAATGCCTGAAATTTTATCCTTATTAAGTATATACAACAGTTATACAAGCCTAATTCTCCTATTAATCTTTCCTTTCCAAATGACCCACTGTGTGTGTTTGTATTGAATTTGTTGCCAGGTTATATATATGTACTCTGTACTAATCATACATGGTTAGCATGTGCCTGTACTTTCATACCTCTACTTAATTAAGTTAAGAAGCTTACTATTCTTGATAAAGAAGAAGCAAATTTTGTATTAGAGAAATAGTATTCCAGTCTAGTCAACAACAAGTACAAGGTGGGTGATTAGGTTACAATATGTTAGGGACTGTACAAGGGGGATTTATACAGAGTTAGACACATAGTAGAGGGTACAAATTAATTGGTTATTACAGTCATACTATACTTGTTAAAGAATCTGAAAGATTATAAGGTTTGACCTAAGCTCAAATTATTCACACTATAATTGCTACTTGTTTAGAAGGAGAAATCTGAATACATTAGTCAGAATACTTATACCTTTTGTTAGCAGGTCTACCAAGATAGGTTATGTGAGCTTGTTGTCTCTAGGACACACTATATGTAAAGGGCTCAACTGTTATTAAACAATGTAGAGTACTTTATAGAGACAGAAGTGTTCTTAGACTACTTAGACAAATGTGAACCTCTACTCTAGGTTGGCAACAAGATTTGTGTACAGTCAACCTGAATAATTAGCATAGTTAAGCTGGTCCTTAATGAATTTGTAATAGTGACACATACAAAGGACTTAACAGGCAATTTTGTAAACATTACTTTAATCTCAAATGAACATAGTACTTACAGTTATTTTAATACACAGTATGCCTTGAGTAATGTTAATAGGGTTCTTAAGATTGGTGTCAATGTTTGTATAATAGCTGGAACACATTAGAGACAGGTTAGTATAATTATAAACATTTTAGATTATAATAGTATAGTTACTTTAATTACTAGAACATATAATGAGGTGTGTCTACTGTTTGTTGAGTGAGTGCCTACAATCTAACATATTGTAACAGATAACTGTCAAATTATAATGGGTCCAATCCACCTTTAATTAGTCATTACTAATCCTTACTAATACTAGTAGAACACTTAATATATGTTAGTTCTACCACATTACTAGTCTAACTTTGTGAGTTTAATTCCTTTGTTCCTAGACTTACAGTATTAATAAACAGATGATTTTCACTACTGGCTTAGTTCTTGACTACTTAATAGGTTTTACTGACTAGCTCTCTCCAACCTAACTAGTGTGTCTTAGCTAAGTACAAGTAAAAATGTACTTGTAGAGACACATGTCTTCATTAGGTCTAATAGGTAATTCAAAGACAGATATAGGTACATTCTAAGTGTACACATAGACAGACATAAAGTGTTTGTTTCTATTAATAGATTTACAAGGACTATAGGTACAAATGAGTACAAAGTGTACTTACAGGACCTAATTATAGTGTGTAGACATGACCCTTACTTAATTAATATATATCTTATTATCTTATTTCAGGGATCTTGTATCTTGTCTTAATGTTTAGTATCCTCTTAGTAGTAATGAGCTTACTTATTATACTGAAAAGTTTAATTACTCTAAAAGTACTTTACAGAAACAATTGTTGACTTTATACTTGGAAGATGCCTTAAATGATAATAATAGAAGCTAGGCTGAGTTTATTGAGACATTTACTAGTAAAGTAACTAAAGATTTGAGAGGTCTAGGAATGTGGCTGGTTCACCCTACTATTATTACTAGGTTTGTAGAATGAAGGGTTCATTTCTGTATTAATAGGAACATATTCAGTAATTAGACACTACTATCTAGTACAGAATCCATTAATCATTCTGAATACTAAAAGCAGAATGAGTACAATTACTGTTATATCTGAGTCATACTTACTAACCCTTGCTTAACAACTTCTGCTAATCCAGAGTCCTTAGTAATCTATTACATTTTGCCTTAGTAACCTAAGAAGAACAGTAGTGTACTTGTTATTAATTAGACATTAGATTAATTTAGGGAAGTAGGTACTATTAAACAGTTTGAGAAGAATAATACTATAGTTACAATTATTTTTCCTGACAAGCTTTCTGTCTCTATAAGTATGAGTACTCTCACTCTTATAGAACTTCTGTAGGATAAGGAGTCTCAACTACTTTCTATGTACTTATTAAAAAATGTACCTTACTATACTAAATCTGTTTTTTCCTTTTTCCTTAGCCTATCAAGTTTTAATATTGTGTGAGTGTCTAGGTTTATTACTAAGTAAATTATGTACTAACACATTTGGGTGTGATTTTTAGGGTGATACACATAAGAGAGCTAATGTAGGAAAGTGACAAAAAGAGATACAAAAATGTTGTTTGACCATACTCATGTCTTTATCAGGCAATCACTATTTCTAATTACTTAACCTATTTCTTCAGATTATTAACAAGTTACTGCCTGCTTGTACACTAGAATCAAATCTCAGGAATGTTACACTGTTCATCAAGACTAGAAGGTATGTTTCCTACAGAGATACATCTCAAATTGTCTAATCAGATGCTAGCAAAACAAACAGGAAATTTGGTACAAATTACTATAATAAATGTTAATGTACAAGTAATAGAGAAGCTTGTTAAGGTCTGTTACCCCTGTTTTTAAGAACTATGTGTATGTTCCTAATTGACACAAAGGCTAAGATTGACTATAGAGTAGTTCCTAACATGTTCCTAAAGTGTACAGAAAGGAAGGGACTAAAGAAAAATCCAAAGGTTGACACATATAAGACTGTCTGTAAGGAGTCTAGCAAAAAAAAACAGGAAGTCAACAAGTAGGAAATTGACAAGTAGACAGCTTGAGTAAGTTTGTATCCAGTTCTAGCTAACATTATATTAACATGTAGCTTTATCTTAACAATTACTCCCTAGTACACTAATGACAGGTCTGTTTCCTCTCTAGATACTAGAAATGTTAGGGATGAGGGAGACAGGGAACAGCTAGAATGACTTGATAACATTAAGGTCTATATTTCTCTCCTAAGGCAGACAGTTGAGGTTAAAGTGGTGCCCTTGAATGTAGTAAGTAATCACCCTGTATTAGACAACCATAACAGCTCTGACATTGATACAGTATCTGTTAATTAACTTGTTTAAGTGTTCTCTAACAAGAATAATAATATTAATACACAGTAAAGACTCTCTAGATCCCTAACCCTGTAGACAAATAACAGTACAACACATGTTTCCCTGAACAACAATACAGGAAAGTTGGAAGGGCTTGTCTAGCAACTGTCTACAAATGTCTTGATTCTACAGTATAAGTACAAGGTAGTTTTTAACAACATATACAGGCTGTCAAGACTGGCCAGACAAAGTAATGATCCAGATGCCTACAGGTCTTTAACTATGGTAACAAATACACATAAGACTGTCAGATTGAAATTATGTATGAAAGAAGATCTCCTGTTGAAAGCTTAAGACAGATTGAATGGTTATAAGACACAAGTAAGCTTGGATTTTTATTTGAGTAATGTATTAAGTACTCACACTCTTATTTTCCATCTAGTACTACTAGTCTAACATACCTGTAACTAGAACTCTAAGGTTTTCCTCAAGTGCTAGATCCTGTTACAATTTGTCAGTACACAACAGACCTTAAGGTTTTCTAGTACATATACTTAACATAGTAAAAAATGGTACTACAGACAAGTACTGTTCTACAAGCAATCTAAACCAAGCTCTAGTTAGCTATTAATATTCTGAAATTCCTGAGAGATTGACTTCTTACATTACTTCAGAGCCTAACTCAAGTGTAATAGAAACAACAGTTATACTAGGTAAGAGTGTAATCCTTAGAATCTTATAAACAAAATTGTTCACTATAGACTCTAACATAGAGTCAAACACAATGATTGACAATTGAGTTCATTTAATACAGACCTCTGTACTATGTTTACAGTCACTACAGGCCCTACAGTTACTATAGTCACTATAGTTACTACAGGCTACACAGTCTCTATAGGTTGTACAGTCCTTACAGATTGTACAGTTCTTACAGTTACTATAGTCTAACTTTTAATGTCTAGTTTCAAGTAGTAACAATGAAAACGAGTCAATACTAGACTCTAAGAAGTATCCTCAGACTGGAATTGAAAGTGACACTAATGTAAGGGATGGATTCAATTCACTATCTGCTTCTAAAGGTTATTAGAATAGGGTTAAAAGTAATATTAATTCAGAGGATGAGTTTATTCCCTCACTAACTCCTAAGGGTTCTCAGATTAGAACTTAAAGTAATGTTGATACAGAGGACAAGTTTGCTCTATTACTAGACCCTGATAGTAGTCTTATCAGGAATTTGCATATTAACAAGGTAGCTTACAAATGAAGGCACAATAAAGACATGGCTCTAAGAAACAGAAAGTAACTTAAGACAGGTTTATTATGTAAATTAGTATTGTAGAAGATTCAGGACCTGTTTAACAAAACAGTTAAGATTGTAGACAGTAAGAATAAGGATGTCTCTACTTTCTTAGAAGAGATCAGGGTCTCAAGTAAGGTATTATACAGTACAAACATTACAAATTAATATAAGTAATATTATAGAGACAAAATCTGACTGTTTGTATACAGAGAAGGTAAGAGTATATTCTCCTACTGTTGAACAAGGATACCTAACATTTTATTAAAAGACTCTGTCAAGTACAATGAAAAGATACATGCTAAGTATATAAAGGTGAAATTACTACCTACAGAAAAGCATAATAAGCTGTTCTCTAAGGTTCACAAATATAGTAGAGCCCTCTATTAGGTGGATGTTAACACAACAAATAACCTAACATTACTATATAAAGAAGCTGACAAGGAGTTCCTTACAATAGTAAGACACTCAACAGTAGTAGACATTTAGACAAGCTTATCTTCTTATAAATAGTACACTCTAAAGAAAGATCTACAACATACTAGATAGGATATTATACTAACCTCTCAAACAATACTTATACAGATAGGATTAGAGGCTTTATAGCTAGAGATAATCTAGCTAGTAATGTACTGAAGCAATCAACACTTTTTACAAATAAGCTTGTAAAGGATTTCAAGACATTGTTTAAGTGTATTCTATTAGTATGTAAAATACAAGTCTGACTGACAGATTTTTCAGACAGATAGATCTTTACTGTTGTAGAATTGAACAAGACAGTTTGAACAAAACTATTGACTCTACACAACCACTTCTTCTAAAGGATGATAGAGACACACAATCTTTATTCTCTACCTATTTTACTTAAGATACTAGTAAGCTTTCCTTCTGTACATCTTTTATTCCTTTGTTCTGAAAAGTCTTACAGAACTTTTGTTTAGCTATCTTAGTAAGGAGACTAGAGTACATTTATTTGTTGTCAAGAATCCTATTGTACTGTTTTTGTTCAAGAACAAGATTGTAATTACTAATATTCCTGACAATATTAATAAGAAGGATATGAAACAGAATACTGACAACAACACTACTTTTCTATAGAAGAACCTTACTCTAGTAGTAAAATTGTTTAGTGGCTTACAGTGTAGACCTCTTGTAAAGATTGTCAAGCAGATTTGTGACAAACAAAGCCAATTACACAGGACAGGTTGTTCTACTATGAAAGTAATATGATTTATTAATATGTATAATAGTAAGTCTAATATAGTAATAGAAAACACATTTTGAAAGCCTTTATAGTAATGCTCTCAACACTGTCAGAAGATATGTATAAACTCCTACTCCTGAGTACTATATCCAGTTGGGTTCTAGTCCCCTTTAGTGACTGTAATAAATTTTACAAAGACTTGTATTATACTCAGGCTCCTATAGAGTCAGATTCATCCTTTCAGACCACATTTGATATTACTGTTAGAGAGGATAATGATTTGCTCAGGTTTGATAATTTGGAGACTATTAATCAGGATTATTATTTTGATACAGATTAATTTGTCTAGATCTTAAATAGTGATCCTAATACTCTTAGTACAAGCTCATAATCACTGTGTGTTACTAACCTGTGTGTACTCAGTGTCTCACATAATGAGCACACATATTTCATTACTCATTACTCATTTCCCCTTTGTTTTCACTTGTTTTTTTAAAAAAAAAAGAATACAGAAATAAGTCATATACTAATACAATTAAAGTGTATAATACATGTAAGTATTTATTTGTTTAAATAGGCCCTGTATGTAATATTTGGAGCCCTGTAATGAATGTACAAAGTAGTGTTTACACATTTGATATACAGATACACAAGAAGCATGTGTGTAATTATTAATACATACTTTTAGAAGGTGACAACTCTATGTGTAAACAAATATACATTTCAATGTATTAGTAGCTATACACATGACTATACACCCTAACAATACCTCCTATTTGCTCTAACTTATAATATGAGACACACATACTTTTGTTCCCTCACCCCCTTCCCTCTTTCTTTTTTCCCTCAATTACTTACTTGTCTTATGGAAATGTCTACTCACCCTAACAGCTGCTTGGATTGTATTAACAATATAATGCCTTGCTAGCAGGGCAAAAATCGACAGGCTCAAGCTATAAGGGGCACACTTATTCTACTGTCTAAACAACCTGATTCTGCCCCCCTTGTCATCAATTGTCTGTCCATTTGAACAATTGAGTAGAAGGCTGCTTTCATCAACCTTGTACTCTAGTATGTAGATGACTGTCACAATAATGACAATCCTTTCTGTAAGCTTGCTTTATTCTTGAATTATTTAGACTAGTACTCCTAACATACTTTACTCACTACAAAATTGTGTAAGGGTCTTGTATGTTTATTCACTCATTTATACTGTTTATTTCATACTTATACTCTATCTACAGAACAATATGGTTGCTTGTGTTAAAGATTGCTACTCTATAATAATTGACTTTGACCTTTTATGTATGAACCTCTAATACTCTAACTAACCAGTTTCAGCTCTTAGTCCTACATTCAAAAGGACCATTTTAATTTGTATACTATAAAGGAACATGACTGTACACTTGTACAATAAGTTTATCAAGCTATTGAGCCTGCATTTTATTGAGTTTGTAAACAATACAAGGATCTGTTATAGTTGGTCTGACAAAGTTACTTAAGTGAGTAATCAATTTTTTTTATAGTTATGTACAACTAATACTACATGTTTTTCTGATAGAGTAATGTGTTTACTCACCTCCCCTCTGTGTCTACTCCTAGTATGAGTCTCTCTACAAGTTCTTCAAATGTACAGACTGCTCCTACTGCTCCTCAAATACTGTCTCTAATAATTACCCATACTCTTACACAATTAAGAGCTTTAAGTACTCTAGTAAGCTATAACTCCTAAATGTCTTGTTTGAACAGCTCACTACTCACAACCTAGTTGTACAACATGAGTCTGAGAGCTAGTACAAATCAGTCACACTTAACAGCTTCTACCACTCTTATAACAGCTACTTAGATAGTACACACATTTTTAAGTACTTACACACTTTCAAGTGTCTCTTTACCTGTTCAATTGTCTAGTGTATCTATGTACACTTGTTAGCAAAATCAAGCAAATGTTTGTTACCTATGTAGGCTTCCACAAATAAACTACAAAGAACAACTTTGTAACAATTACACTACCTGTACATTTGCTTAACATGTATTATAGGTGCTTGTGAGTGTTTTCCTTTTTGTTTACTAGACTACTCTGTATCCTACTACATGTGTATACACATATATAAAGGGTTTTTGAGCTAAGGGTTAGGGGATTCTTTCTCCTTCTTAGTACTCAATTACTAGGTTATCCTAGTTAGTAGTTGAGTGTGCTAGTAAAGAGAGAATCTTTGCATAAGGCTAGTATACCTATCCTTACACATTTTTGACTGAACCCACCTTTCCATAAACCTGCTAGGCTTTGATGACTGGAACTGAGGGCTTGATCACCCTAATACATTCCTCACATTGTCTAGTACTCCTTCAAATTCAAAGAAACAAGTGAGTAGTTTGCAAATCTAAATTAGAGACACATATACTCTTACTATAACTACTAGGATACTCAGAATACTTAAGGGACATGAATGGATTGTTCCCCTCAATGTAGAGAGACCTCCTTGTTGATATACTAAGAGGTAAGCATGATTTGAAAGTGCTAAAGAGCAGTTATCCCTGAATGTAGAGAGATTCAAAACAGTGTACACTACAGATTTCAAATTAACAGAGTATGTAGACAATGGACAATAAGATTATCTGTTGAGTACTAAACACAATGTAGTCACCAAGCCTTAGAAGACAATCCTGGAAGGGCCCCCAAGTCTGGAAGTTGTTATTAACATACTAGAGAATAAGTCCTTATCTGTTACAGGCTGGAGGCAATCTGATGACCCTTTGCTAAATGATAAGTCCTTATATATACACAACTGGAGGCACTCTAATGAACTATTACATACAAGTAATATAGAACAAAGGCATGTACCTGTACTAGTGTATATTGTTAGACTAATGTGTACTATAGAGTAGACACTAGTGAGTGCTTACCTTACTAGGCTTACAGAAGTAGATAATAGTAGTACAGAGAGTGTAAACACTCAGGAAACTGGTATTAATGATTCTGTCAGTAAGAACAAGAGTATTAGTAAAGGAACAATACTTTCCTTATAGTAGGAAACATTCTAGAAGGTTAGAAAGACATTCAGAAACATCCCTAGGCCAGAGACACTGAAAGCTATGAGTAGGCTAGCCAGTCCATTCAATCAAGGAATTGATATTGAGGAATTGAACAAGAGAACTCATAAGTATGATAGTATGTATTAGGAACATGAAGGAAACATCAATTTGGACACAATCAATCCATCCAAACTAACTGGAGACAAGTTAGCTAAATGGATGTATTAGAAAGTATGTTGTCAACACCCAGAAGCTACTAAACAAATGTCCAAACAATTGGAAGATACTCTACAGTATGAAAGCACATATTCTTGGAAGAAAGATTCAGGTAAACCTGTACCTAGTAATAAGAAAAGTGTAAGAGCAAATAAAGGAAAAGCTCTAGACATTCATAATTACAGTCAGGTAGAACTAGACAGTTCCAGCAAAGTAGATTCTAATGTACAAAGAATGTATTTTCAGGAGATAGAGTACAGACAAAATTGAATCAGAACAATAGAATTTTAGAAATAAAGGCTATAGTAAGGCTCCTAGAACTCCTCAGGAATTACTAGTTTGTTTCAAGCAAGAAACATATTGCCCTAAGATAGAAAATCAAGGCAAGGACACATACTACAGATATGACACCCTAGCAGGGCAAGGAGACACATTGCAGAATAAAATACCTACATATATACACTATTATACTAATGTTCAAGGATTACTACATACACCTAGTGTAAAACACAATATTAAAATGAATAAACTGAGCCCAGACATGAAACTTACAGTTCCAGATGACTCTGATGACAGTGAAGACAAATCAGAAACTGTGAAAGGCAAAGAGAGCAAGGAAAAGAATTTCTACTACAGTTCTATACCCTCTATTAAGTACAGTACAGATAGGAATAGTAAAGGCCACAGAAAAAGGACCACACAACATACTACTGAGCTACAAAGCTCAAATACACTGTAGACAAGTAGATTTGCATCAGTGAGACTCTCAGACAACCTTACAAGAAAGAGTTATGTGAATCATACAATACAGAGAGTAGAAATTGTAAAAAGGCAGGATCCTGACCTGGATCCAGGTGATAGCTCTTTGGATTCTTTGGATTTGAGCAGATACTCGAGTTCTGACAATAGTAATGATAGTAATGTATTATTCGAACCTACAGACATTAATTCAAGTGATTCTGAAAGTACTAAGAAGTGTAAAAAGCTTACTAAGAGGAAATAGAACAAGGAACTTCTCAAATTGAAGATACAGATGTAGAGCACAAAACCTATTGTTCCTACAGTTTATTCAGGTGAACCTAACCTTCAAAGATACACTAAGTTTGTTATGGAAGTCAATCAGTACATGAAACAATCAGGTTTACATTATTTCCCTAAAGAACAAGTAGGAGTACTACCTAATTTCATTAAAGGACAAGCTATGGGCTTCTATCTACAGAAATAGGCATGAACAAATCTTGATGGACCTTATTACAATTCTTTAAAGGTCTAATGGACTTTTGTTTCCTATCTAACTTTACAGAAATGCTTAGGAAAGAGTTTAATACAATGAAACAAGGACACAGAGTCATACAGGAATATTTGTACAATCTAGAAATGAAAGTAATCAATCTAGGCAATATTTCTGATAGAGATTTAACTAGGAGAGTATGGGATGGACTTTATCCTAAGTATCAAAGGCAATTACAGTTGGATTGTTTGAATCCAAACACAGTTTCATATGAAGAATTCAAAGACAGGCTTAAGAACATTGAAAAAGCAAATAAAGCTGTTAGAATTAAATGGCATACAGATACTAGAGATCGATTCTATCTTCAGAATAACAAAGAAGACCATTGAAAAGATAGATGGAAGAAGCACAACCAGAGGAACTACAGGAATGACAATAAGAATTGACTAAAGGACAGGAATTATGATTATAATCATAATAATTGTAACAGGCAGTGCATACAGTCTAACAGTGTAAGTCCAAAAGAGAAAGACCAATCTAAGGACTACAAACCAAAGTACAAGGATACCAGGCAGAATAATCAAGAGAATAGTAAAAAGACTTATTCTACAGGTATAAAAAGGCATTCACAAGCTGAACTAGACAATATGAGAGCTAAAGGACAATGTTTTATCTGTAAACAGACTACACATTTAGCTAAAGATTGTCCTACACACAGTACAGTAAAGCTGAACAGTGTTTCTAATACAAATACATTGTCTAAGAGTGTTAATATCAATTATTCTGCTCTAGATAAGTTAACTAATACTTTGGAAGATGATAATTACTTGGATTTGGATCTTATAGCAGACAATACAATGGATCCATCATCTTCTACATCTCGAATACAATCTATGGCTATTCAGATACATTATCCAGACAATAGTTATGAATCTACAACTCAGAAGAATGAGAATTATGATTCATTAGCTGGTTACAATACTATTTTGCAAGTATTTAGTCTAGAACAATTGGATTTGAAGCCACAAACCTCTTCTGACACTTCATAATTGAAGATCCCCTCATAAAT
>NW_006760389.1:3505937-3511248 GCF_000271605.1 Fomitiporia mediterranea MF3/22
TGGATTTGAATGGCTCAAGACTTACAACCCTACTATTAACTAGTTAGAGTAGACACTTGTGTTTAATCAGTGTTTCAAGTCTTACAGCTACCTTGTACTACTGTTCTGAGTAGATACAGACACTTCTAATGTTACTAACAGTTCTGATGAAGGTAACTAGTTGTTCTTCTTTAACTAGGATAGATATGTGAATACATATTCTAGTCAAGGTGGAACAGAGTCAATCTAAAGGATGTCTGAGACAGAACTAGTCTAGAACCCTCTTAGAACAACTCTACTCTAGAATGTATATAGACCTAGCCTGTCAGATTTTGTCTGAGAGTTCCCTAAAGTCTTTAGTAAAGAGTAATTTGACTAGCTTTCTAAACACTATTCCTAGGACTATACAATTGAATTGACTAAGGGTTTCCAACCTAAGGATTGTAAGGTCTACCTACTTAACAGAGACAAGTAGGAGGTGCTTGATGAGTTCCTTCAGGAAAATCTTCAGAACAGTCAGATCCAACCCTTAAAGTCTCCTATAGTCTCCCCTTTCTTCTTTGTCAAAAAGAAAGATAGGAAGCTCTACCCAGTCCAGGATTATTGTTGTTTTAATGAGGGTACTGTCAAAAACAAGTACTCACTCCTTCTGATTCAGGAGCTCATTAATAAGACACATACATTCAGGGTTTTCACTAAGTTGAACATTTGATAAGGATACAATAATATTTGGATCTGAGACAGAGATGAGTAGAAGGCTGCATTCTGAACCAATTACAGATTGTACAAACCAACTGTAATGTTCTTCAGACTAACTAACTTACTTACAACATTCTAGTCATTCATGAATCACATTCTTACAGATCTGATTGACTCAGAGTATGTTAGTGTGTATCTGGACAACATTCTGATCTTCACCTAGACAGTCAAGCACTATTACTGACTGATCTGAGCAGTTCTATAACAGCTCTAAGATAATAAACTGTTCCTCTGAGAAGTAAAGTACTTTTTTGTACAGGAGTCAGTAGATTATCTGGGCTTTGTAATTAGTAGAGGAGAGGTCTGTATGGATCCAGCAAAGGTAACTACAGTTCAGAACTGACTATAATCTTAAAACCTGAAACAGGTCCAAGTGTTCCTTAGGTTTGCAAACTACTACTAATGCTTCATTCAAGGCTTTAGTACTATTGTCTAACCCCTTTACAATCTTACTAGCAAAGATGTTCCTTAGTAATGGGATGATTAGTAGTAGTCTGTATTTGAGTCTCTTAAGCAGGCTATTACTAGTAAGCCTGTATTAGTAGTTCTAACAGTTGTAGACAAGTTCTGAGTTGAAG
This sequence comes from Fomitiporia mediterranea MF3/22, assembly GCF_000271605.1. Classification (NCBI taxonomy): domain Eukaryota; kingdom Fungi; phylum Basidiomycota; class Agaricomycetes; order Hymenochaetales; family Hymenochaetaceae; genus Fomitiporia; species Fomitiporia mediterranea. The sequence goes on from NW_006760389.1 coordinate 3,507,254, forward strand.
CTAACTCTTCCAACTTTGCAAATAGAGTAGTACTGTTCTAGTTCATTAACAGAAAGTAGTGTTTAATAGTGTTCCAATCAGAATCCCTCTCTGTAACAGAACAGAACTACTCTATCTATGACAAGGAACTCCTTACAATTGTCTGTTCCCTAGAGGAGTAGTGTTAATATCTCCTCAGTACTGTACAGAAGTTTGAGATTTGGAGTGATCACCTTAATCTCTAGTACTTCTGAGTGCCTCAGAAGCTCAACTACTACTAAGTCTGCTAGATGTTAGAACTGTAGAACTACAACTTTGTACTAACCTACAAACCTAGAACACAAATGACAAAAGCTAATTTACTCTCAAGACAAGTAGGTTATAAAAGGTAGGAGAATGATAACAAAAATCTTGTTCTCTTAGACAATTCCTGTTTTGTGTCTAAGACAATCTAAGAGATCTGACTCAAATCCAAGAATGTTGACTTTGTCACCTACATACAGTAAGCTCTGAGACACATACAGGACTAGGTTGTAGTAAAGTAGTTAGAGAAGCAGGCTAGGGATTAGGAGGAGGATAAGGATAGACAGGTTTACTAGGAAGGCTGACTGTATGTTCTAAAGGATCAGAAGCTGTAGAAGGACATTGTCTGAGCTTATTACAACAATCTAACTGTAGGACATCTAAGCTGACACAAAATGCAGAAACTCATTACTCAGAACTACTAGTAGCCAGGAATGTAGAGGGAAATCCTAAAGTATGTGACTAGTTACAATATGTGCTAACAGACTAAGGCCTACTAGACAAGGGTTCAGACTCTCCTACATCTGTATTGGATCCCAGATCACCCTTAGGAAGAAGTCTCAGTAGACCTGATTAGTAAGCTACCTGAGTCTTAGAGTTACAACACTATCTGTATAATTGTTGACTGATTTTCCAAGCAAGTCCACACAGTTCCAACCCAAACAGAACTCACTTCTGAAGGCATAGTGTACATCTATCAGGATTATGTCTTCTAGTTGTACAGACTCCCTTAGAAGCTCATTCACAATTGTAGACTGTAATTCAAGTTGAAATTCATACAGGACTTGTATATACTTCTCAGAATTTAAGAGAACCCTTCTACTACATATTATCTGTAGACTGACAGTCAAACTGAGCAAGTCAATCAGGAGATTAAGCTCTACCTCTGGATGTTCATCAATCATTAGTAATTGGATTGGTCTGAATGGTTAGCTCTGGCAGAATTCATACACAATAACTAGTAACACTCTATAACAGGACAGTCCCTGTTCTTCCTCAATCATAAGAGACATTCATACTAGGGGACAGTTCTGAACTAGAACAGTAGTTCTGAATCTGTAACAGACTTTACAGAACAGATACACAAGACTAGGGAAGACACACAAGCTCTTTTAGAGAAGGTAGTACAGGTAATAAAGCAGAACTATAATCAGAAGAGATCTGTAGCTAAGGATTACCAGCCTAGGGACAAAGTTATACTAGAAGCTACTAACCTGACTATAGATCACCCAATGAAGAAGTTGGACAACAAGTACTTCAGACCCTTTATCATTGAAAAGAAGGTTAGTGCCTCTGTCTACAAACTCTAACTTCTAGCAATATAGAAGTACATACACCTAGTGTTTAATAAGGTTCTGTTGTCTCAGTACTATGATCCTGGTTTTCCTTTATAACAAAGACCCCCTCTACCTCTACTGGAACTCATTAGCTCTGAACCAGAATACAAAGTAGAGTACATAATAGATGCTAAGCTACTACACAGAAAACTCAAATTCCTTGTTTACTAGAAAGGGTACCTAGTTGAGGAGCACACTTAGGAACCTGCTGAGAATCTTGCTCATACTTCTAAGGCAATCTGAGATTTCTATCAGCTTCATCCTAGTACTCTGTACAAACTCAGCCTCACAGATTTCCAAGCCCTACTGTTCTAACTTATGCTTGAGCTGCTAACTAAGTCCAATATTTACTAATTAGGACAATTGGTTTTAGAGGGGGGGTAATGTTACAATTCTCTACTCTTGTACCTTCAGTTCTAAGGGTTCTACACTCTTCTGTACCAGAACTCAGGACTTCTGTCCCTTGAGGGTACTGTCTATAGACTATATGTGTGCTGACTCTTACTACTACCCTTCCTTACTTCATCATTCCATTCCTTTGACCACCCCTTCATTCTTTGTTCATTCTATAGTCTCTTACCCTTTGTCCATCCCTTCATTCTTTGTACCTTTATCTTTGACCTTCCTTTCTTTCATTCTTTGTGGCTTATCATTCTTAGTAGCTTATACTCTCTAAGTACTCTTGTGTAGTTTAGTATATATAAGTGTACAAGATCAGACTGGTCCTGTAGTCTTGATCTTGTCTACTCTAGGTAGTCCTATACTCTTAGACTTACTCTATATACTCTACCTTGTCTCACTCTCTCTCTTTGCCTGTTCTGCAAGTTCTGACTATGTTCTAGTGCTTACATTCTGTATTTCTGTTGTGTAGGATAGTTGTAGCCTGAGTCCCCTCACTGAGCCTTCAGGTCCCCTCTACACTGTTACTGACAAAAGGGGACAACTATGTGTTAAACACAATACTAATATGTTTGTAAGTATTAAGTAAGTACACTACTTACAAAAATAACTCTTTTTAATATTATATATTATAATATATTTTACAATTATTTATTAGTTTTATTGTAAGAATGAATTAATTCCTTATTATTATAATATACTAGTTAATAATAAGAGTCCTTACTTGTTAATAAGAATGTTTAATTATAAATAAGTATTTCTAATTCTTAATAAGAATTCCTAATTATAAGTAAGAATTCTTAATATTTACTTTAATCTCTTATTTTTTATTTATTAATACTATTATTAATATTTAAATAAAAAACTAAAATTATTTTATAATTACTTTCTTAATAGTATAATAAGAATAAAGATAGTAAATATTATATAAAGTATTTACAATTAAGTATAATTTATAATTTTTCTTTGTTTTTAGTATTATAAGTACTTTTTATTTTTTTATTTCTCTTATTTACTATATTATTTTACTCTAATAATACTTATAAAAGTTAATTTATTGGAACATTACTGGTAGAGTACTAAACACTAAGCTTAAAGACTGTAGGACACACAAAGACTGACAGGACAAAGGTATTTTTGTTACAGTCAGTAAACAAGAACTTAGAGTATATAATAAGACACACCTTTGTTATAGTCAGTAAACAAGAACTGGTATAACAAAAGTGTAGACATGAGCTTTATATACTAAGAAAGAAAGGAAGGTGGCTCAGGCTAAAGGAAAGTATAATACAAATGAAAAAGGAAACTATATGTGTGGCTCAGAATCAGAACTAAGAATGAGTAACTTAGGACTGTGTAAGTGAGTCCTAGAACAGAACTCTCAGAACCTTCAGAACTGTAGTAAGCTGTATAGTAGGCTTACATTTATACTACTTTTTCTTTATTATTAAGAAAATTATAATTATAATATTTAGAATTTCTAATATAAACAGTATTAGTTTAGATTTAAATTTTTTTAAACTTTTATTAAACTATTTAAAGTTATTAAAGAATTTAACTTAATTTTTTAAGAAAATCCTATTTAAACTATTTAAAATTATTTACTGCCTTTTTCATAAGTATTGTCACACTTGATGATTCATCATTTTTTGTTACAAAAGTAAACAAAACAAAAAATAGCTGTTTCTCACTCAATTCTGTACAGAATTCAGTGATTATTTGATGTAAATTCATGTTTTTTAAATATGCTTCAAATAGACACTTTAATTATTAAATTTGAGCAAGATTTGACTGAGTTATAGTGAAAATACACTGTTTTTCATGTTTTCTTAATATTTGAATTTTCATTCCTTCAAAACTCAACATATAAGCTTGGAAACAGTTTATTATAGTCACATACATTAGTACTTAATAAATATACCTAATTTACTGTGAATTATGTACTTGTTCTGTTTTTGACTGAGGAGAGACTAAAAT
>NW_006760389.1:3512631-3529893 GCF_000271605.1 Fomitiporia mediterranea MF3/22
CTTAAGTTGATAAAACTATCTTTTGAGAGCCAAACTGGCCTCCTTATATACCTTTTACTAGAGTAATGTTACTCTAATGACTTTAGTAACTCTATTTACTGTTATTCCTATAAAGTAGAGCTAGCTAATCCTTTAGACTGTATGCTACACTGGTTTGTGTCTTCTATTAATCTGCTAACACTGGTTTGTGTCTTCTTGTATTCTAGATTAATCTTCTAATGACTCCTTTACTGTATTGTTATGTCTTCTATACTTCCTCTCATACTTCTAATGACTCCTTATGAGTCCTCTTGACTAGTTATACTGTGTAAGCTGTGTAATGCTTTTCCTATAAAGTAGAGCTCTCTATTGTTCCTAAGACTCTGTCTGACTCAACCTGTACTTCCTGTACACTAGTTTGTAATTCACTTTCTCATAAGGTAGAGTATTATAACTTCTAATGACTCCTTATAACTCTTGTAATATAAAAGGCTGTGCTTCTGTACTACCCCTAGAACTTACAACCAAAGTTCTAGACTACCTTGTGTACACTCTAGAACTGACAACCAATGTTCTAAATCTTTCTCTAAGTCTTCTTTAATAAACTTAGTTTAGGAGACAATTATCCTTATTAACTTCTAGCCTTATCTTTATACTTCTGTATTCAATCATAGAACTTACAACCAAAGTTCTAGATTGTCTCATGTATTCCTCATGTTGTCCTTATATAGTTCTCATGTTTATGACTTTATTACTTTCCTATCTATATGAGTAAAGTGTATAAAGGAGACTACTTTCCTATAGTCTCTCCTCAGAGCTCTTAGTTCCCTTTCCTTTACACTAGTACTAGTCCTCCTCAAGTATAGAGCTTTAGAGTATTGGCTCTGGCTCTTTACTAGCTTTAATGGTCCTTTGTCTTTGTACAAAGAGTTCCTAGCTAGCTATATAGTTTCTCCTTAAGTAAGTATAATATTTTCCTTTTATCTCTTCAGGTTTTCTCCTAGTCTTTTCCTTTATACTTCTTACTCTGGACACTATACTCTTTCCAGATCCCCTCTCTATACAAGTATACAAATGACTTGTCTTTAGTTGAGGTTATTAAGTAATACAGTACTAGAGTATGTGTTTGACCTTAGAGAGATAAAGACCTTGTCTACAGGTTTTGTTACCTTTTCCTAACTAACTTAGTACTTACTCCTTCCTGTCCCCTCTCTCTACTAATGGATTAATCACCTATTAGTAATGATTAGAGGTTTATAATGCTGAGCTGGAGTTCTTACTAAGTAGGACAACAAAGGTAGCCTAGGGATCTGGCCAATCTTTAGATGTGTAACTAATAGAGTTTTGTTTATAAACTACTTGGTTTCAAGTCTTGAGTTAGGCTTTCCAAATTTAGTTACTGTATTTTACAATTCCTAACAGCTCCTATTATCTTGACACTCTCCTTTAATGTGAATACTCTCTGTCTGCTCAATTTGTCTGAAAGAACAATAAGTATGAGTTTTTTCAACTGAAACAAATCCAGCCCCTTAGATTTGATTTCATGAGGGGTTGTCTGGACAGTTGCTTGAATGACCACAATAAGATGTTCAACCAATTTGGGCTCACAGAACCACACATCAAAGGCTAGGTTATTAGGTGTTTTGGGGCCATACATTACAGAACTATCTAGTACAGGCTCCTTGTTGTTAGGGCTGTAGTCAATACAGTGTACTGGACAATACTTCCTTTGCTTAATTCCAGAGAGACTGTAGCCTTTATTAATGGTTATTGACCTATCTTTCCATCCAGTAGACAAAGTCCATGGCTGAGCAAATTCGTCATGCACTCAAGCCGTGTCATCACCATTCTTTCCAGTTCTTCCATCCAGAACCTTTTTCATCGGTTGAAGAAGCTAAGACCCACCTGACTGAAGATTGGTAAACACGGTTGACTCCAACAGATACCCTGCAGATGCCCTGGTTTTGGGGGTCTGCAAGAAATAGCGATAAAGTTGTACGGCCTTGAAGTGTGACTTCTGTGCGTAATAGCCGACTATAATTTCTGCTATCCTCGGTGCGGCAAACTCGCAATAGAAATCGTCACGCGTGTCCTTCTCGGGCCTTGCAACAATGGTGTTATGAGAGAACTGTGTGTCGAAATAGCCCGAGCTCAATTCTTTAATCGTGTCCTCGAGCGTCTCCCAGTGAATACCCCTCAGGTTTTGTTCAATTTTCCGTTCGTATTTATCTGGCCTGTCGTAGAGCGAGAAGGCATTACGAGCGATACCACCGTAGTTGTTCCAGAAACTCTGCAGTTCCAATTCCGATACTAGTTCTTTACCTATCTGAGCATCTCGTCTATTGTAATCATGAATTATGTATAATCATTTCAGATTGGCTGAACATAAAGACTTACGCTTTAAGTATCTCCTCGAAAGTAAATATGTCACACCACACAGGAATTATTCTCGTATATTTTGACGTCCAGTCGAATCGCTGTTTACGAGGTGACGCCGCCACGACGATCTTTCGAGAATATAATGTGCATGAATAGAGAAACGTTACAGGAGGAGAAGTGACGGATTGATTACTATCCACCAGGAACCACGTATGTTCTGGTAAGAATCGGAGTTCTGAAGCCATGTCTTTGGATATATATACCCCGGTCTCGTCGAATATCAAGAACTCGCCGGCGAAACAATGAAAAACAGTCGTTTGTTTTGCAAGAAGGCGCAATGCGAGCACGAACAAAAGGAACAGACTCTTGCCTGAGTAACCAATTGGTGAAGTGTTAAAACGACAATGAAACGATTCTCTCACCAATGCCGGGAGTTCCAGTGACAACAACGCCGTCATTCAATTCATGGCGGACCGATACAACATTCAAGCCTTTGAACGGATTGTGTGGAGGAAACAGCGATGCCTTGTTTATATTTGGGTCCGGTTTATAGCCGGATTGTTCACCCCCATCCCCGCCACCAAAGTATGACCAGATCCATGCTAACAATTCACGGTACTCCTGCCGCACGACGACTTTGCAGCATTTGAAGGGACTGTGTAGGTATGCTGGCTCCTCCCCATCAATGTACCATTGTAACATGCACACCTTATCCTCGATCTCTATGTCTACACGAGACTCTGGAGGATCACGAACAACGTCAAGCAATGCAAACACTGTTGGGTTCTGCATATTCCAGGTCTCGTGGTACAAAGCTGCCAAAGATTCATAGTAGTTATCGTTTCCTGGCGTGACCAATTTCACATCGGAGAGATAGGTAGATAGGTGGGCCATGGCAGATATTTTGAGAAAAGAAGGTAGAGACAGTGGGGTTGGCAATTGTAAGTAGGGGTGCCCTCGTGTTGCGCGGCCCTCGATTTTACGGCGGAGCTTTAAAATTTGCCTTAGATGGCAGTAATGTGGTAGACAGAGTGTCCACCCTCTTATACTTAATTTAAAATATTTTTAGCACTGAGTACATCAAGACTAATAGAATAATTGTAAGATATCACACTTTTTAATTCAAATCCACCAGTATTTCTGGGGAAAGTGCTACATAAGAATTAATCTAGCTAATATAAAGTAAATACTATTAGTAATTAGTATTAAAAAAGTACTAAATACTAAGCTCAAGGATTGCAGGACACACAAAGACTGACAGGACAAAGGTATCTTTATTGTAGTCAGTAAATAAGAACTGATACTATAGAATAAGATACACCTTTGTTGTGGTTAGTAAATAAGAACTAATATAATAAAGATAAAAATATAAATTATATATATTAAAGTATAAATAAAGGTGACTCAGGTTAAAGGGAAACTTGTGACAAAAGAAAAAGGAAACTATATGTATAGCCTGAGAGCTACACAAGTTGTGCCTGTTCTGGAACTCTCAGAATATACAGTTTTAAGTTAGAATCTTTAGTTTTATAAAACACTTATTAAACTTTTAAACTTTAAAACTATAGTAAGTTATACAGTAGACTTACACTCTTCCCTCCTCTAAACAACTACTATCTGTATACAAGTGAACCTTTAACCAAGTGTGCAAAATTTCTAGAGCTAAGTTCTAAAGCTTAAACTCTACTTTCTATTTTCTTTCTTTCTTATTTTATTCTTTTTATTTAATAAAATACTATTATCCTTTACCTTTATAGTACTTATTAACTATACAGAGGACTTTATAAATTTCTTTATTATTATTAACAGGTCTAGAATGGTTTAGAGTCTAATACAGAAACAAGAGATTTTTGTTTAAAATGTAATACTAAAGTTAACTAATATAAAACTTTAGAAAAACTTGATTTAAGTTTAAAAGCTTTAAAGTATACTTAAATTTATTTAGGTTAACTGTAATAATAAAGTATAGACTATTATACTGTAGTATAAACTTTATAGCTCAATCTAGAGTGTTAGTCAGATGTAAAGGCTAGAGTCTTACTTAGGAAACAGAACAGACAAAGACCTAGGATTAGAGAGGTTAACCTAAGTACAGGAGTAAAGTACAAAGATAATCTCTAAGAGTCTACAAATAGCTCCTTTATATACTTAACTAAAGTCATGTGTGTAACCTTAGAGGTTATACTCTTCCCTACTCTGAAGAAATAAAAGGGAGGTAAGGGAAGTAATTAATAGAGAGGTAACAGAAAGAATATAGTAAAGGGGGGGGAGGAAAAATGGAAGATTATAGTAAAGGGGGGGAGGGGAAATACAAAAGGGTAAGGACAGACAATAAGGAACATACAGTTATGAGTTTAAGAAAGCTTTGACTCATTAATGAAAATGTACAGTAATAAGGACTTTTAACACTTATTAGTTGAAACAGTATCTCTAAGCTTTAACCAGAAGGTACAGTACTACTACAGATAAGGAGAAGAGAACTGAGAAGGACAAGGGTGCTGTGAATAATACTCAACAGGTCTAGCAAGCAGAACACATAGTAACTAGCCTAAAGAAGGCTTTGACTTGTTAATAAAAATATACAAGTAAGGAATTTAACAGTAAAGTTAACAGGTTGAGTGTTGGTTACAAAATACACAGCTAGTGAAAGAGAGTAAGCAAAGTGTTAACATGTATTACAATTGATGATACAATTACAGACACTACAGTATTAGTAAAACAATTAATACACATACAAACAGAATGGACACAGAATTAATGGAACAGATGCAGAACTAAGAAACATGTATTGGATATATAATACAAGACATGTATTGAATACACAATAAGTATCAGATATGAAATACACATTATTATCAGGGTCTACACCCTCATTACTTGTGTAATAACCTAAGAAAACACATTCTAACAGGTTATGAGCCTTGTGCTCTCTGCTTAATACCTTATATTACTACTACAAAACTATGCTACACTACTTCACATTGTTACTACACATCTATGATGGACTCCCCAAGTACTCACAATACACACACATTGATTGGAACCGAAATGAATCCATCTACAATCTTGGAACAGACAAGCAGGACAAATCCCACTTACTACAAACCTGCTAATGTCCCTAAACACTTTAGACACAACATTGTGCAACTAAAAGACACATCCAGATTCAAAATATGGAAGTATCAGATTAACTCTACTATTACAGTAACAGGCTATATACACTTGTTCACAAATGAACCAAAGTCTAAAGACATTAAGGTTGTACACACAATTTATGCATTAATAACTAATAAAGTAGTGGATCATATAATAGCTAACTTTATACATACCAGAATGTTGATTAAAACTCTTATGAGCAGATTAGAAGAACACTTCAACCCTCATACAGTTATACATAAAGTATACAATGAGTCTTTACTATTTAAATACAATGATTATGTTAAAAACTTCAGACAAGTACTTGATAAACTAGAGCAGATATATGTACAGCTAGTAGCAGACAATTTGAAGCCTACAGACACTATGTATTGAGTAGCTATTTACACTACAACCCCTCCTGAATATAGTAGTACTATTACAGTTATGGAACAAGCTTAGAATATGTTTTACAATAGAAAACCTGAATCTGAGTATCAACCTATCAAGCTACAAAGACTTATTACAGTACTACACTAAGTGTTTAATGATTTTCACATTAAAAATGTTACAGTTCTCTGCTCTTAAAAGGGTTAGGACAAAGAAAAGAGATTAACACAACAGTGAGTACTAATGCTCAAAATGTAGGAGAGTTGTAGGGTGGTAATGGGTAGTCTTGATCTGATGTTAGTAACAGTATAGAGGGGACCTGAAGGCTCAGTAAGGGGACCCAGGCTACAACTATCTTACACAACAGAAATACAGAACACAAGTACTAGAATGTAGTCAGAACTTGCAGAACAGGCAGAGAGAGAGAGTAAGACAAGAGTAGAGTATATAGAGTAAGCCTAAGAGTACAGGACTACCTGGAGTAGACAAGATCAAGACTACTGGACCAGTCTGATCTTGTATGCCTATATATACTAAACTACACAAGAGTACTCAGGGAGTATGAGCTACTAAGAATGATAAGCCATGAAGAATGAAAGAAAGGGAAGGTTAAAGATAAAGGTACAAAGAATGAAGGGATGGACAAAGGGTAAGAGACTATAGAATGAACAAAGAATGAAGGGGTGGTCAAAGGAATGGAATGATGAAGTAAGGAAGGGTAGTAGTAAGAGTCAGCACACATATAGTCTATAGACAGTGCCCCTGAGGGACAGGAGTCCCAAGTTCCAGTACAGAAGGGTGTGGAACTCTCAGAACTGAAAGTACACATTTTTAAATTTTAAACTTTCTAAACCCTTTTAAACTTTTGCCACCCTTCTTCTATTCATTACCCCTTTTAGTTTAGTACTGATTCCTTTGTAGTGTAAACATGGACCCTCCTGTGCCAGCTGCCACCCCTACTGTCCTACTAGATCAGTAGTTACAAGTAGACCTAGCTTAATATGTATAGACCTCTATTTAAGAGGCCTTTACTAACTACATGCCCCCAGCCTCTTCAGAACCTATTCTAGTTGTTCTGGAAGTTACAACCTGCTCTAGAAAGAAAGTGTATATAGTCTGCCCTTCAGACTTTAATAGGTAGCACTTTAAGGACTTCTAGCACCAAGTCAAACTATATGTGACTACTACTTTGACTGATCTATCCTCAGATCTTAATTGTATCCTATTTGTCCTCTCCTTCATAAAGGAAGGCAATGTAGCTACCTGGGCCCAGAACTGGATCAAAGGCTATTGGATCAGAAGCCTGATCTGACTTCAGAACAATGAGTTGTATTTGGAATTCATAAGGCAGCTCTATACTTCCTTCATTAATCTGAATGAGAAGTATAATGTACAGAACAAGCTTGTGTCTCTATAACAGAGCAAACATTCTACTAATACCTTCTTTCAGGAGTTTGATATCCTGGCCTGGAAGGCAGGATTTGTGCTTAGGTTCAATAATGTTCTTATTAGAATGCTGGAAAAAGCTCTCTACTTAGAACTAGTTAATAAGATTCTCAGAATAATACTAGAACTGATTACTTACACTAAGTAGAAGACATACACTATTTCCTTCAACCAAGCTACAGCTTAAATGTATTAAGTCTATACAGAATGCCTACACATGTATCTAGCTCTAACAATTCTAAGCCCTCAGATTGATCTGCCTGTAATTTGTAATCAATCTGTTCTGATAGACATTAAAGAAGTCTAAAAGTAAGGAGTATACTTTGCCTACAGAAAGTCAGGGTACTAAATTAGGGACTGTCTACAGAAGTAACAGTATATCTGTTAGGTCATTAGAGTAATAATGAGTGACAAGTAGGATTTGTAGTAAGAAGCCTTTTCTACAAATCCAGAAGTTACCTCAGAACTCTCAGACCCTGACTATGTACTCTAGGATTTTGTAGAGGCTTAACAGTGAATACAGTACTAAAGGGTTATGACTCAGATTTTTTAATACCCACTTTTGATTCAATAGACACTGTAGGATTAGAAGTAAATAAAGTAAGAAAAGCAGAAAAAGTAGAAAAAATAAATTAACAAAATTATCTATTAGAAAGAAAAAAGTTGAAAACAAAAGTAGATAGTTCTCTTATTTTCTCTAATTCTTCTGATTCTTCTCTTCACACTTTATCTGAGTCTAAATCTACACAATCTGACTTGCTACTTCTGTATTCTAAGATCTTAGAACATTCAGAACACTACTCAGCCCTGTTTACTACTTAGTAATTTGTCTATAGTATTAAGTAGGGATAGTCTCAGCTGAGTTCACAGTTAAGGACATAGGTCTGTCCTTGTTGAAAGAGAGAGGTTAATAAGGAAATGTTAGTGTATATACTTACCCTCTTAGACAACAAGGTTATACAAGCTGTATGTTCCCTTCAGAACAAGTAGCAGTTTATCTAAGGATGTTCTAGACACTAGCTCCAGGTCCCTGTCCTCTTAGCTCCCTTCTTAGGATCCCCTCAGATCTAAACAATAGCTCTAGTAGACAGTAAATACACTGGTTCATACATTAATAAGGCCTTTGTGTAGGAACACTACCTCCCTACTTGACATGTTCTACTTTCAATTCTAGTATACAATATAGACAGAACTCTGAACCAGAATAGTCAGATTACTAAGTTTGTCCAACTACAGATGACCATTCAGGATTATGAGGAAAGTATTAAGCTCAGAGTCACTAACCTTAGAAAGACAGACATCTTTATTAGATTTGAATGGCTCAAGGCTTACAACCCTACTATTAACTAGTTAGAGTAGACACTTACATTCAATCAGTGTTCTGAGTCTTGTAGCTACCTTACACTACTGTTCTGAGTAGATACAGACACTTCCAATGTTACTAACAGTTCTAATAAAGGTAACTAGTTGTTCTTCTTTAACTAGGATAGATATGTGGATACATATTCTAGTCAAGGTAGAACAGAGTTGATCTGAAGAATGTCTAAGACAGAACTAGTCTAGAACCCTCTCAGAACAACTCTACTCTAGAATGTACATAGACCTAGCCTGCTGGATTTCATCCAAGAGTTCCTTAAAGTCTTTAGTAAAGAGGAATTTAACTAGCTTTCTAAACACTGTCCTTAAGACTATACAATTGAATTGACTGAGGGTTTTCAACTTAAGGATTGTAAGGTCTACCCACTTAACAGAGACAAGTAGAAGGCACTCAACAAGTTCCTTTGGGAAAATCTTCAGAATGGCTGGATCTGACCCTCAAAGTCCTCTATAGCCTCCCCTTTCTTCTTTGTCAAAAAGAAAGATAGGAAGCTCTGCCTAGTCTAGGATTATTATTATCTTAATAAGGGTACTGTCAAAAACAAGTACCTGCTCCCTCTGATTCAGGAGCTCATTAATAAGATGTATACATCTAGGGTTTTCACTAAGTTAGATGTTTGATAAGGATACAATAATATTTGGATCTAAAATGGAGATGAGTAGAAGGCTGTATTCTAAACTAATCACAGATTGTACAAACTGACCATAATGTTCTTCAGACTAACCAACTTGCTTACAACATTCTAGTCATTCATGAATCACATTCTTACAGATCTGATTGACTCAGAACATGTTAGTGTGTATCTAGACAACATTCTGATCTTCACTCAGACAGTTGAGCACTATTACTAACTGATCTAAGCAGTTTTACAACAGCTCTAAGATAATAAACTGTTCCTCTAAGAAGTAAAGTACTCTTTTGCACAGGAGTCAGTAGATTATCTAAGCTTTGTGATCAGTAGAGGAGAGGTCTGTATAGATCTAGTAAAGGTAACTATAGTTTGGAACTGGCTACAACCTTAGAACCTGAAACAGGTCCAAGCATTCCTTAGGTTTACAAACTACTACTAATGCTTCATTTAAGGCTTCAGTACTATTGCCTGACCCTTTCACAATCTCACTAGCAAAGATGTTCCTTAGTAATAGGATGATCAGCAGTAGTCTGCATTTGAGTCCCTAAAGTAGGCCATTACTAGTAAGCCTATATTAGCAGTTCTAACAGTTGTGGACAAGTTCTGAGTTAAAGCCAACTCTTCTGACTTTACAAATAGAGTAGTACTGTCTCAGTTCATTAATAGAAAGTAGTGTCTGATAGTGTTCTAATCAGAATCCCTCTCTACAACAGAACAAAACTACCCTATCTATAATAAGGAACTCCTTACAATTGTCTATTCCTTAGAGGAGTAGTATTAATATCTCCTTAGTACTACACAGAAGTTTAAGATTTAGAGTAATCACCTTAATCTCTAATACTTTCAGGTGCCTCAGAAGCTCAACTACTACCAAGCCTGCTGGATGTTAGAACTGTAGAACTATAACTTTATACTAACCTACAAACTCAGAACACAAATGTTGAAAGCTGATTTACTCTCAAGACAAGTAGGTTATGAAAGGAGAGAGAATGATAACAAAAATCTTGTTCTCTTAGACAATTCCTACTTTGTGTCTAAGACAATCCAAGAGATCTAACTTGAATCTGAGAATGTTAACTTTATCACCTATATACAGTAAGCTTTAAGACACACACAGGACTGGGTTGTAGTAAAGTAGCTAGAGAAGCAGGCTAGAGATTAGAAGGAGGATAAGGATGGACAGATTTACTAGGAAGGCCAACTGTACATTCTGAAGGATTAGAAACTGTAGGAGGACATTGTCTAAGCTTATTACAACAATCTGACCACAGGACATTCAGGCTGACACAAAACACAGGAACTCATTACTTAGAACTACTAGTGGCCAGGAATGTAGAGGGAAATCCTAAAGTATGTAACTGGTTGTAATATGTGCTAACAGACTAAGGCCTACTAGATAAGGGTTTAGGCTCCCCTACATCCACATCAGATCCTGAATCACTCTTAGGAAGAAGTCTCAGTAAACCTGATCAGTAAGCTATCCAAGTCTTAGAGTTACAATACTATTTGTGTGATTGTTAACTGATTCTCTAAGCAAGTCTACACAGTTCCAACCTAAACAGAACTCACTTCTAAAGGCATGGTGCACATCTATTAGGATTATGTCTTCTGGTTGTACAGACTCCCTTAGAAGCTCATTCACAATTGTAGACTGTAATTCAAGTCAAAATTCATACAGGACTTGTATGTACTTCTCAGAATTCAAGGGAACCCTTCTACTACATATTACTTACAGACTGACAGTCAAACTGAGCAAGTCAATCAGGAGATTGAGCTCTACCTCTGAATGTTTATCAATCATCAGTAATCAGATTGGTCTGAATAGTTAGCTCTGACAGAATTTGTGTACAATAACTAGTAATACTCTACAACAGGACAGTCCCTGTTCTTCCTCAATCATGAGAGACATCCATACTAGGGGACAGTTCTGAACCAGAATAGTAGTTCTGAATCTGTAACAGACTTTACAGAACAAATACACAGAACCAGGAAGGACACACAAGCTCTTTTAGAAAAGACAGTATAGGTTATAAAGTAGAACTATGATTAGAAGAGGTCTGTGGTCAAGGATTACCAGCCTAGTGACAAAGTTATGTTAGAAGCTACTAACCTGACCACAGATTGTCTAATAAAGAAGTTGGACAACAAGTGCTTCAGACTCTTTGTTATTAAAAAGAAAGTTAGTACCTCTACCTACAAACTCTAACTTCTAGCAACATGGAAGCACATACACCCAGTGTTCAACAAGGTTCTACTGTCTTAGTACTATAATCCAGGTTTTCCTTCACAATAAAGACTCCTACCACCTCTACCAGAACTTATTGGTTCTAAACCAGAATACAAAGTAGAGTACATAGTGGATACTAAGCTAGTGTGTAGGAAGCTCAAGTTCCTTATCTACTAGAAGGGATACCTAGTTGAGGAACACACTTGGAAACCTGCTGAGAACCTCACTCATACTGCTAAGACAATCCAAGACTTCTATCAACTTTATCTGGGTGCTCTGTATCAACTCTGCCTTACAGATTTCCAAATCCTACTATTCTAACCTATATCTAAGCTACTAACCAAGCCTAATGTTTACTAATCAGGACAATTGGTTTTAGAGGGGGGGTGATGTTACAGTTCTCTACTCTTGTACTTTTAGTTCCAAGAGTTCTACACCCTTCTATACTGGAACTCAGGACTCCTGTCCCTCAGAGGCACCATTTATAAACTATATGTATACTGACTCTTACTACTACCCTTCCTTACTTTATTATTCCATTCCTTTAACCACCCCTTCATTCTTTGTTCATTCTATAGTCTCTTACCCTTTGTCCATCCCTTCATTCTTTGTACCTTTATCTTTGACCTTCCCTTTCTTTCATTCTTTATAGCTTATCATTCTTAGTGGCTCATACTCCTTAAGTACTCTTGTGTAGTTTAGTATATATAGGCATACAAGATCAGACTGGTCTAGTAGTCTTGATCTTGTCTACTCTAGGTAGTCCTGTACTCTTAGGCTCACTCTATATACTCTACTCTTGTCTCACTCTCTCTCTCTGCCTGTTCTGCAAGTTCTGACTATGTTCCAGTGCTTGCATTCTGTATTTCTGTTGTGTAGGATAGTTGTAGCCTGGGTCCCCTTGCTGAGCCTTCAGGTCCCCTCTATACTGTTGCTGACAAAAAACCCTATACAATACAACAATAACAAGTCTACAATACATGGACAGGCAAATATGTTTTGTACAAAAAATAAAAAGCACAGAAACAAAGGAATCAACAAAAATATGAGTAAATCAACCTCTGTATCAAAATGTTACAATTGTAGCAAATCAGAGCATTTCTCCCATGATTGCCAGAAGTCACCAACTCAATCAACACTAGATGCCTGAGCCAAAAAGTCTAATCCTTTAGCTAACACAGTAAAAGTAATGGAAGCAAAATCTGTACTAGTAGTAACTACTCTGTGTGTAAATACATATATCAAACAGGTACTAGACATTGAAATGATGGATGTACCAGCCTCCCAGCAGGCAAATACTATTGTGAACACAAACAAAAACAACCCATTTACTAATTGGGTATGTTATAACAATATTTCAGACAAAAATAACACACTAATAAATAAATATATCCCTAATACAATTAATATAATTGATTCCAGTGTAACAATACATGCTACACTGTATTACTTTCACCTTACAAATGTATGAAACATATCCCTAGTAGCAGTTACACTTGTAAACAAATCAATAGTAACTCTTACAAAGGCTAGAGATATGATTATTGAAATTAAAAGGGGAAATTCAGGAAATACACACAATCCTGTAATTAGAAAAATAATGTTGAAACATGTTTATTATCATTCGGATTTGAACTTTTCACTTATAAGTCAAGCATTATTATGCAACAACAGTTTTGCATTCATGTTCAAACAATCAGAATGTATTATTTATTATGGACAACATGAAATAGGAACAATTAAACTTGAAAACAACCTATATGAATTAAGAAACACTCATTATATTAATTCCATGAGTAGAATTAGTGTTTACAATCTACATAAATGTCTTGGTCATATCAGTTATGATTATATTAAACGTTTATTACAGAACAACACAACAATATTATCTCAAAAGATAACAACCTTTGAAGAGAAACAATGTATTGATTGTATAAAAGCAAACATTGAACAAACAGCACATCTGAAAACAAGATCCTCAGACATAAGTGTAAACTACAGTAATATAATACATATGGATATAATAGGTCTAGTATCCTATGAAGGATATAAGAATATATGATATCTATTAATGTTAGTTAATGATACAACATGTTGGGTATCTTTATTAAAATTACAGACAAAAGACAATGTATATACTCAATATGTTCAATAGAGCACAAACATATTTATACAATACAGAATACAAATAAAACAATTACAAAGTAATAACAATAGAGTATTCTGCAGGAAATTCTTCTAAGAATACTTAATTAGTCAAGGAACAAAATCCAGACTAACAGTAAAACATACACTGTAACAGAATAGAGTAGTGGAACAAACACATAAAACAATATTCAAACAAATACATGCCTCTATTACTTTGCAAAACATTCTATTATACTTATGGGCAGAAGTAGCAATGTTACAAGCATATATTCACAATAGAACTCCTTAAAGAGTAATAGGATATGTAACTCCTTATTATAAACAATACAGACACAACACTAGTATTGATAACATACACGAATTTGGTCAATACATCATAATACAGAATGAAAACCTATCTAAAATAACAGATAAAGGTTATTACAGACAATGGATAGGTTTCAACAATAATTCAAAAGGTCATATTACATAGTATGATAGAAAAATAACTATTGAATGTAATATACAATTCCTTGACAGAAAACCTTCACAAATTGAAGGGGACTTGGAAGAAATCTAAGAAAGCAAATTGGATATCAAGAAAGACAATGATACACTCGAGTCCAAAGGATCTAGCAACAGAAACAAATACTGCTGCCAAGTACACAAAGAACAGACACACACTGAAACAAAACCTAAAGGAAAGAAGATAGGCTTGGATGTCCTGGAAACTTGAACAGAAGCTCCCCAAATAATCAAACATCTTCAATACGTTTCTCCTGGACGAAACAACCCAAACTATCACTTTGAAACAGCTCCACATTTACAACAGGACCTTAGTGCATCCTTGGAAGACAAGGGAATGCTTTCAGAGAAAGCAAATCACTAACAGAAAACACAAAATGAGCAGAAGTTGGTAGAAAATATGTAATCTGATGAATCTAATCAAGAATCCACTGAATCTGATTGAAAATCCAACACAACTATACAACTACAATACTCTACTCAAAAGTACAAAGTTACAGAATGTTTAGGTGAAACGAATTTACCTAGCAAATGCTTAAAAGGTCTATCATACATTGACAAAACAAATATAATGATTTATCTTAACAAATTTAACAAATTACATACAGAAATAATGGCAGATCCATTATTGTATAAAGAAGCAATCAATAGAAGTGATTGTAAGCTTTGGAATAAAGCTATGGACAACAAAGTACAACAATTAATACACTCTAATACTTGGGAGACAGTATATCCTCCTAATAACACAAACATTATTGGAACACAATTTGTATATAAAACAAAACGTTTAGCAGATAATTCTATTGAGAAACGAAAAGCTAGATTAGTTGTACAAGGAATATTTCAACAAGACAGTAAAGATTATTATAATAATGATCTATTTACACCTACTGTACACATATCTTCAATAAGACTTGCTATTGTATAGGGATGTTTAAAGAACTACAAAATACATCAAATAGATGTTAAATCTGCATATTTAAATGGAGAACTCAATAACAACAAAATAATATTTATTAAACCTCTACTGAGTGATTTAATAAAGTTAAAACCAGGACAAGTATTATGATTGTACAAAGCATTATACAGTTTAAAACAAGCTAGACAACAATAGTATAAAACTTTATACTGAATACTTAATACAATTGGTTTTATACAATCAGAATATAACTTTACAGTATTTTACACAAAGAAAAACAAACATACAGTTGCAATACTATTAATTCATGTTAATAATATAACTATTATTGTACAAAGTAATAATATTATTGATATGATTAAAAACTCTCTACAATTGTATATAGAAATTACAGACAGAGGCAAATTACATTGGTTACTAGGCATAGAAATCAAACACAATAGAAACAAACAAACAATAATGATGAGACAAAGACATTATATTGAAAACATATTAATTCAATATAACTTGTAAAACAAAAAGAATTTGTAAACACCTATACAACCAAATACACAATTAGTTACAGACAATAATCTACCAGAGGATGAATGTGCATTTATGTCCAAAATACTGTATATGAATATGGTCAGATCCTTGCAATATATTACAGATTGTACACAACCAGACATAGTGTTTATAACATCACAACTTGTAAAACACTTAAAATCCCCAAGTATGTTACATTATAATACTGTAGTGTATTGTATGTAATACTTAAAGGGAACCAAAGATAAATGGTTAGTATTCAGACAAGGAAATCATAATAATATTACTAGTTATATGGATGCAGACAGAATGATGCAAGAAAATAATAAAGTAATATCTGGATACACATTCTTCTTAGGAGAATTGCTCATATCTTAGTCAAGTAAAGGACAAAAACTAGTATCCTTATCTATGTATGAAGCAGAAATAATAGCACTATCAAACAGAATACAAGAAGCTATAGTATTACAATACCTAGCAGATGAGATACTACAGATCTCTGATACACCTACAAATATTTATTACAATAATCAAGCAGTAATTAAATCTATAGAAGTGGAAAAAACAAAATACTCAACAAGAACCAAACATATTGGCTTACAACACAATTTTATTAAATGTTATGTTGAGGAACAACTTATTAATATTAAATATGTTTAAACAGACAATCAAAGGGTAGACATCCTAACTAAATTACTACATGTTCCAAAAATCAAACACCTTACAGACTTAATAGGTCTTGTAAATGTTTGAAGGGGACAGTTAACATGTATTACAATTGATGATACAATTATGGACACTACAGTATTAGTAAAACAATTAATACACATACAAATAGAATGGACACAGAATTAACAGAACAGATACAGAACTAAGAAATATGTATCAGATACATAATACACATTATTATTAGAGTCTATACTCTCATTACTTGTGTGATAACCTAAGAAAACACATTCTATCACAAAGGTACATAGTATTACTGTAAGACACATGATTAAGATATAAACAGTCATTCTTAGGTATGTGTTAGTACTAGGAGGAGGTAGAAGATATGACTGACAAATTTGACACACTAGTTCTAGAGTAATAAAAGTTCTAGTAGTAGTTAGGCAAAACAGAGTGTATAAAGACAATAGAGGGTCTGTTTATACTAGAAGGACAAAGGAGGACAGGACAGGACAGGACAGGACAGGACAGGACAGGACAGGACAGGAAAGGGACTTTATACTCTTAGACACAACATAATAAGAAAGGAAGGAAATTAATGTATAGTAGAGGCTCTAAATGTTCTAGACTGGAAATAACACTAGTAAGGGCTTAATACTTAGACTAGGTCCTAAAAGTTTGACACTAGTAGAGGCTTGATACTCTAACTAGGTTCTAGAAGGTTTATACTAGTAAAGGCTTAATACTCTGACTAGGTTTATAACTAGAAGGTTAACATATAGTAGAGACCCTAAATGTTTAGGACTAGAATTAACACTAGTAAGAGCTTAATACTCTGACTAGGTCTATAACTAGAAGAGAGAATTTATACTCTAAGAAACAGGAAAGGAAAGGAAAGGAAAGGAAAGGAAAGAAGAAAGAGAGAGAGAGAG
>NW_006760389.1:3529995-3534037 GCF_000271605.1 Fomitiporia mediterranea MF3/22
AGGAAAGGAAAGGAAAGGAAAGGGACTTTATACTCTTAGTAGACAGTAAACAATAATAGTAAACAGTAGACAGTGACAGAGTAAGAGATAGTATAGTAAGGAATAGACTGTCTTGACAAACACTTTAACAATAGAGAGATACACATTATAGTAAGTATAACAAGTATATAACAAATACAGTATAGTTAACAGCTTAATTGTAACATCTGTTGTACTAATAGTAGTAGTTAATAGCTTAATTATAATGTTTATTGTACTATATTAGGAAAATATCTCAAACTTTGTATTAGCTTATATGTATATAAATTATATATATTTTCTACATTTTGTAAAAGAGCTTATTGTGTACCTAAGGGTTTTAGAAAGATAATAATAAGCTAAGAAAGTTACTAAAAAGTCTTGACTATCTAGTCAAGAATAATAAGAATTGTAGTACTTACTAAGATATACAAGTACTTAAAGTGTACCTTACAAAATGACTAAGTATTATAATACTTGAAATTTTAACAAGGAAAACATATGTATATAAGATGTATAAGATAAGTTTTTACTTATATCTGTTTGTTGTTAAAATGACAGTTTATAATTATATTAAAATATTGTATAAATACATTATTATCTATAATAATTAGGGAAATAATCTGACAACAGATAGCAAGTGTGTTAATAATAGAGAATGAATGTGTTCCTTAACTGTTTAAGGTAGTCTTTACTACTATACTTTGGTCAACACTCAGTCTCTATAAGTTGAATTGTGTGTAGATTGTAAGATTGTATAGATTATAAAGGTTGAGGTTGTACTTGTAAGGCAAGTTTAGAGGTTGACTTACTAAAGGGGTAAGGGGTTGTTAGTGAGTGTGAGTGCTTAAAGTAAAGAGATGGATACACTGTGACAGTGTACTGAAACTCCTGTAATGTGTTTAGAGAAGAACACAGGTGATTTGTTAAGTTTGAGGAGGAGCTAAACCACAAGTTCTGTAAGACTAGAGTGGTTCTGAATGGGTGTAGGTTCTTCTAGTATGATTGTGACCTTAGAAGAGAGACATGAATAACAGAATGTATACTTATAAAGTATACAATAAACAAACTAATACAGAAACAACAAAGACTAAGACTATACCTTATGCTAGAGGACTTTGAGACAAAAGACAAGAGTTAAATTAATGAGTGAACTATCTGAATTCCCCTCTGTAACTAGTACATGAGTAGCTGTATTTATAGTTTTCCAAGTTCCAGAAAAGTATAGTACTAATAGGGAAATGTCATAGTTGAACAAAAGAAAAATAACAAAATATACAAGAACAAATAAGAGAACCTTTTGCTAGAGGTTAGAAGAAAATAGGGTGAAAAATGTATAAAGAAATTTAAGTAGTCTGTATTCTGGCCACAGGAAATGTTACACAAAAGGAAAGACAAGATTTACATTGAAAGAAGTAGAAGGTTCTCATACTGTTACTATCTGATTAGTACAGACAAAGTGTAGAGAGTTCTGAGATTTCTGGCTGTCTTCTGAGATCATTACTTTGATCACCCTAATGTTCTATCTGATTAGAAGATTACAATACTTTAATCTAGGCAATAATGATGTAATAGTTTACTGAGCCACCTACTGTAACACAACTTGTGTTCTAAGCCTGTAATAAGTATGTGATCTATACATCCTGTAAAGTAAGTAGTGTGTGTAAGTCCATTCTGAGACTGTACATGTTTATAGTTCTGTTTGTAAATGCTTACAATGTAGAATAGTTGAGTGTTCTTAGAAGACACTTTTATGAGCCACATGGATGTTCAGAATTAATTACTGTGATTGTCTGTATGTAATGTACAGTTCTTAGTATGATACTAATTGTTTCAATAGGGGGTAGATTTGTATTAGAGCTAGAATAGAGAGTATCTAGTAAACACATTTACTAAGTTCATAATACAGAAACAGACCTATAGAAGTCTAGACTTTTATCCCTGTTACTGTCAGTCTACATAGAATCTAAGGAGCTGGTTTACTGTCTTGTTAGTGTGTTTACTAGCTCTATCAGTTTCAGAGTAGTAGACTATAAACATCTTTAACTTTACACCTGTCTGTTTATACAAGACAGTCTAAAAGTAGAATAGGAATAAGTGGTCCTAATCTGATATAATTTCTAGGGGTAGTCTGTTCTTACAATACTACTTACTGAAGAATAGCTCTGTAAAGTCTTTTACTATTATCTCTATCTAGCAGGGTTTGATCTGAATATTAGTACTTCTAAGACAATCCATTATTGTAACTATTCTATTAAACCTATCATCTTCTAGTAAGGGCCTAATAAAGTCTATTACTACACTCTTAAAACAGTCCTTCAGAAGTGGTAGTAGATAAAGGGGTCTGGTTAGTTTAGACATTGTACTCTTGTTCTGTTAACACATATTACAACCCAGAATATAGTTCTGTACCAGATTCTAACACATATTTAGTTAGTAATACAACTCTTAGAGTACTAGGTATATCTTGTCTGTTTTAAAATGACCCAACTCATTATATACTAAGTAGTATAGTATCTCCTAAAGGTTCCCTGTTCTAGGAATAACTAACTAATTATCTAGGTAGAGTAGCCTATTTTCTTTACAAGTACTCTGAATACTAATTAGGTTAGCTTAGGGTTTGTAAGAGAACTCATCTGTGTTATAACAGTCTTAGATCAACTTTAGAAGATTAGGATCTGCCCTAATCTATAGTACTAATCTAATGATTTTGTCTTTGAGAGGGTCTTCTCCTATAAGTTCTAATTCACATTCTAAGTACCTAGATAGGGTGTCTGTAACTGTATTATCCTCCCCCTTAACATAGTGTAGCTTGTAGTCATATTAGGAAAGATACTCTACTTACTAGGCTTGTCTTTAGGACAGATCCTTCTGAGTGTTAAAATACTTAAGTGTACAGTAATTAGTATAAACATAAAAATGAACCCTAAGAAGATATACTTACTATTTCTTAAGAGCTCAGACAATTGTAAGTAGTTCTGGTTAGGCTGACTTCTAAGACATTCTGACACTCAACACTACTCTGGTTCTATAGTCTAAGGCATTTGTAGTTATATAAATGTTCTCTCTAGAATAGTAATCTACTAATGTAAAACACTCCTAACTGGTTACAATCCTCTTAATTGTATTAAAAGCCTGTTCCAGGGAACAAAATACAGAGCATCAAAAACAAGAATTGAGCACAGCTATTGCATTATTGAGTGATATGGAACGGGCATTGGACGGCCTTATACTCCGCTTCTTCGTCATCTACACCCTTGATTTGATGCTTCCTGCCCACCCAGACAGTGCAACCTTGCGAAGTCGTCCCTTCACTCTTCTTACAACTCTGACCGTGGCCTCACTGCTTGCGAACCTTAGGCTTGAGTACAGGCGGGATGGCAACGTTAAGAAGTTCTAGGTTTTGTGTCAGCTCTATGCTGCACTCATATACAGTAGTCCAGCTAATTGTTGCAAGATTTTTGCAAACCTTTGTTGGAAAGGTCCAAGGCTTGTTGCTTTTGAATTTCGGGTCTATGTCGTTTGCAGCTTGCTCTGTTTATGGTGCTGAAGGCATCATTACAGACATTGATGGAGCTGGAGGTTGAGGGTTTGGACGAATTGGAGAAATGTATACTTATGTTCAACAGCCAGAGTATACACGCGAATTGCGGCTGTCTGGACGACCTCCGAGAGACGCATAATGGTTCCGACGTTCCGGATCTTCCTGCTTGCTAGAACAAATTCGTGACTGTGAGGACCATGTCACCAAATCAAACTTGAACATACCATTATCAATTGTCTGCTCTCGAGATTCAGAAGTATTTCTCTTCCTATACGGAACTCCCATCTTTGCATGTGCTAAGCACAACAACAATAACAACACATAAATATAACTTGGTTTAACCTCAACTTCAAGAACTCCAACTGTTACTCACTTGCCCCCTGCCCTACAAACGGCTCCTGCACAATCGCCGCGCCACTCGACGACTCGCCAAACACAACTTCCGACACAATCGCATTCTCCTCAACGACCGTCCCGCAG
>NW_006760389.1:3534057-3539419 GCF_000271605.1 Fomitiporia mediterranea MF3/22
TTTGTGTCAGCTCTATGCTGCACTCATATACAGTAGTCCAGCTAATCGTCGCAAGGATTTTGCAAACCTTTGCCGGAAAGGCCCAAGGCTTGTTGCTTTTGAATTTCGGGTCTATGCCGTTTGCAGCTTGCTCTGTTTATGGTGCTGAAGGCATCATTACAGACATTGATGGAGCTGGAGGTTGAGGGTTTGGACGAATTGGAGAAATGTATACTTATGTTCAACAGCCAGAGTATACATGCGAACTACGGCTGTCTGAACGACCTCCGAGAGACGCATAATGGTTCCGACGTTCCGGATCTTCCTGCTTGCTAGAACAAATTCGTGACTGTGAGGACCATGTCACCAAATCAAACTTGAACATACCATTATCAATTGTCTGCTCTCGAGATTCAGAAGTATTTCTCTTCCTATATGGAACTCCCATCTTTGCATGTGCTAAGCACAACAACAATAACAACACATAAACATAACTTAGTTTAACCTCAACTTCACGAACTCCAACTGTTACTCACTTGCACCCTGCCCTAC
This sequence comes from Fomitiporia mediterranea MF3/22, assembly GCF_000271605.1. Lineage (NCBI taxonomy): Eukaryota > Fungi > Basidiomycota > Agaricomycetes > Hymenochaetales > Hymenochaetaceae > Fomitiporia > Fomitiporia mediterranea. Next base: position 3,534,589 of record NW_006760389.1, read on the forward strand.
AAACGACCCCTGCACAATCGCCGCGCCACTCGACGACTCGCCAAACACAACTTCAGACACAATCGCATTCTCCTCAACGACCGCCCCGCAACCAACACAGAAACCGTTGCCTCCCGCTGCATCGTATTCTATGTGATCGTTCCACCACAGTCACCACACACCGTCTGTTCGAATTCATTTCAGCATTGTCATTCACAAGTAAAAGAAGCTTTGAGGGAAGTATACCATTTTCAGTCAATAAAAATTTAATAAAGATAAGCTGGGGTATCTGAGAGAACAGAGGGAGAAGGAGATGTGATAAAGTCGGTGTATGCGTGGGAAACACCTAACGCATTTTGATTCAGCTGCCACTTCGCCAAACTTTAACATTAACTCGTCCCTTTCCTTCTACTACACAAAAAGAACACTATTAACGTTTTTTGAGGATTAACGTTGGCCCCTGATGGCCCACCAGTCAAGACTAACAAAGGCAAAAACAAGCTCGAGTAATAAACGCGAACGGTAGTTTTTTCTCTCAGTTCTCACCGTTCCGAAGTAACTTGCTTACGTTGACGAACCAGTCTTCAATCGATTTCGGCTGCATCCGCTGCAAAATACTTCAAAAGCCTCGCGTGGAAGTTCATAGATCGATATCGCTACCAGTGTACCGTTAAAAATTGCTCTGGGGTGGTGTTTTTGCGATGTTTCTCGTAAACATCCATCTTTGGCTTCTCAGTGAAGCCCACTGAAACAATGAACGTTCAATCCATTCATTCGTAAGTCCACTTTCCATTCGCATCCTAGTTGAACACGTTAATAAGGATTTAGGATGAGCGTGGCAGCGTGCTAGAGCTCTTCAAGTCATCCTCTCTGCCACTATTCAAGGGCGACCCCACCTCGTTCTTGTCTCTGACTGGTCCAAAACCAGCGCTAGCCGATTGCGTACTTGACGAAAAATCGGAATTCTGCAAACCTGGTAACTTGCTGAGCTGTTGTGCAAGACCTTCCATCCGGTTGGATCTTAAACTCGGTTCCATGATTCACCATGTGGTAGGCTTCAGTGATTTCGCGAAATCGCCTTGTCGGTGAGCGACGTCAGCAACAGGATTAGCATATTATCGTACTGAATTCATTTTATCAGTTCGAATGCTTATGAGTTTCCAATAATTTTCGCATTCATCGTGACCGTAGCCTGCTTCGGTAGTGAAGAGTTCCCTTGCGGCATTGAAACAAAGCGAGTCCATCTGTGAGTGGCATTTCATTCCCTATCCCGGTAGTGTGTTTATTAAATATGAATAGAAGAGTGCACACCAGATGTTTTTGACCAATCTCCTCACCTTCTGCGGAAGTGTACGGATCTTCTCAATTGGGGAATTTGTGCGATGGCTGAGACTCTCTACTGTTGCCTCGTGCATAATCTTGGTCGTCGTTTCTGAAGGGCACTTCGACCAACCGGATTATGAGGAAGCTTGACTGATCTCGAAATATCAGCAAGCCAAAAGCTGACGCCGAATTGGGCATCGCTTTTATATAATTACATGGAGAAGGATGCCATTGGCCGTACAGGAAGTGCGAAACAGAAAGAAAACAAAAGAGGAAACAAGAGATACAAATACAGAAACGAGTACAAGTACAGAGCAGGTGGAGGACAAGAACTGCTGGTGGAAAGTCGAGGAAGGACTTTGGGGTGCAGTCGCGGAAAGCAGAGACAAACGTGCCGAAAGTGATGAAGGGCTATCGCCGACGTTGTTGTGCAGACGCCTGGCAATCGTTCAACTCGCCATTGCATCGGAGGATACTGTCGAGTTGCTGATATGCACCTCGGAAGACTCGGATAAATTGCGGATAGTGTTGGAGAGGCATTATCTAGCATGGAGCAGACGCTCTGCTGACGATGGTCGATTTCGAAGTCCACGGACGCGTCACCGGCACCGGACTAACAAGAAGACAGACACAATAAGCCAGGAGGACGAGCAGGCCGACTTTGTGGTTCGTTACCGTAATCGAGGTGTGGAATGATCTCTTGATCGTACGCATTTTCCTCTGGACGGCTGTCGAGATGAACGATAAAAATACGAGACCTCTAGGCTTGGTTGGATACGTTCGTGACGCTCAAGGCTGTATGGAACCGCTTCTTTTGGTGACATCCATACGAACTATCTAGCGCTGTCTGTCTCCTCATCACTCTGGGGAGTTGACAATCGTGATACGGAGTGTGATGGAGGAAGAGATGGAGGGCTGGGAGCCCTGGACCTTCTTCCGTCACCAGGGATGAAGGAATCCGAAACATATTCACCAATCTCGTCCTCGTCCTCACCCTCATCCAGAACGTCCATCAATTCGTCCGGTGGCTCCGCTTCCTCCATCGTTCCCGGAAGAACGATCACAAGGGATCTATCAAACGATTGGACGTCCACTGATTGGGCCCGTGGCGTTCCTACGGGCGTTGAGCCGACCGATTCGTTTCTATCCCTATGGGACCCGTCACGTCCAGTCGTCAGCTCTGGCGTACTCCGGTTACTGTCAAATCGGAATGTGTCCTCGGTTGCCAGTTCATATTCTGGCATCAGCAGACTCCAATCCCGAGGCGGAGGAGTATCCCAGAGGAAATCCTCCTCTTCATCTTCTGTTTTTATGAGAGTGAAGTCTACCTCATTTTCTAGTGTATCCTCTAAAGTCGGTCGTTCTGATGCACGATCTGGAGATGGCGACCTCGTCGTCCTGTTTCCCTCGTCGCTTCCCTCGTTTGCGGGATCTGCGGGGGAGACGATGCTGCGCGATCGCAGCTGACGGACGTTGGTTGCACCAATCATGTTGTCCAACGACATTGAACGTGCGTTGGATAGCCCCGCAACGGCCTCCTCACTAATACGCCGCCTCTTCATTCGCCTTGCCTCGTCTTCTTCGCCATCGACGCCCTCGATTGGGCGCTTGCCGCCTACCCGGACAGCACGACCCTGGGCAGTCGCCCTTCTAGTTTTTCTGCGGGTCCACCCATGCCCGCGCTTCTTGCGAGCTTTCGGCCTGGGAGGGAGTGGGAAGGAAGCATTCGGAAGGTCTGGACTTATGTCAGCTCAATGCTGCATTTATGTATGGTGGTCTAACTTACCTTCACGAGAATTTTGCGGACTTACGGTGGAAGATCCCGAGGCCTGTGGCTGGCTATCAAGGACCTCGGCTGGAATAGATATTTCAATGAGGAACTTTGAACTGGAATGAAGAGGGAGACTTACCATTTCTTTTACGTTTCTTTTCGACGACATGCGCAGCTTGCTGTGTCTGCGTGTTGGAGGACGTCGATCCTGTCAAGGAGGACTGGTCCTCTCTAGTAATGACTGCTTGTTGAGCACCGTCGCTAACTGTGCCAGTGCTAAAGGCATTGCCATGGATGTTGGCGGAGCCTTCAGCTTCGTTGCTAAAGACGACGGTGCTCTCGCTTCTGGTTGTCCGTACATTGCGCGAATGTCTCGCATATGTCAACGATGTCCCATTGCTGGTTTCTCCAGTACTAGTGGCCTGTATGTTCGCACGTTGTCTTTGCATCGCGCGAGTGAGAACCATCGTGTTCTATTGTATATGTGACACACTGACGGGTGAAGTCGTTCCGAGGAATGGTTGTTGTATGTGGGAAGTGGGGGTGTGCGGAGAGTGGGGGGGTGTGCGCTGAGTTGGTTGACTTTGACAGCCACGCTCTTTATATGCTTTCACGATATGGTCTGAGCGCCATCAAGACACATCAGTACAAATCTAACCATCTTCGTTATCCATTGTCTTCTAGGCCTAATCATCGCTTATTTTTCAATGGCGGTTATTCCCGAGGCCACGATCGGTGAATATTGAAGGAAATGTAGTGCAATTTTTTGACATGCATAGTCTGGTTATATTTTTCTTTTCTTCTTCTCTTGGACTGCCTCGTGCTTTACCCTGATCCTTTGGAGAAGAATGGAAGGAAGGGGGGTGGGGTGGGGGAGTTACGGATTGATGGATTGGATTATCTGCAGTTTGCATGACTCTTGTTCTTTCGTAGCCGAACTGTCGAGTCTGAGGTATGCTTCTGGTCAGGAGATACTGTCGTAAGATCTGGACCTTGAACAATACAATTGTACTTCTCCCTCTTTTGACTCCTCGAACGATCTAGGGTTATGGCGCCGAGGACTCGTACGGCAACTATTTGTTTTGGCTTTATCCATAGATTTTTCTTTAGTTAGAAAGTACTTCCGTTTGACGTTGAGGAGTCTGTCAGCAATTGCTTGTGAATGGCATGGAAGTCCCTTGATGCCTTCTCTTAATCTGGGCACTCCTGACTCATTGTCCAAAAGGAATAAGGATCTTGTACACGGACTAAGCGCAACGCTTGAGCCTCGTGTTTTGACATTCAATATATTCCTTTTTCAACAGTGAAAAATAAGAAACTCCCGGTTCATCCTCTGTCTTTGACTCATTCCCCTCTTTTTACTGCTAAGAAATTTATGCCAACAGGCGAATAACGATCTACTGGAAGGGGAAACTGGACAGGAAAGCGGGATCAGTGCACCAAACGGATATCGCGCTCATTCTATATTTAGAAGTTCACTTTTGGTGGCTCAAAAGCGTGGGAAGAGAAGTTGCTTCCTCATGCTTCGTATCGATTTTTACGCTGTGGTATGTTGAACAGTGATAAGTATATCAGATATTTTATGTTTCGTATACACTGCTAGAAATATTTATGTGGGGAGTAATTGCCTGTTTGCCCTTATTTCATCTCCCCTCAAAGTAATTACTGCCTTTTTCATAAGTATTGTCACACTTGATGATTCATCATTTTTTGTCACAAAAGTAAACAAAACAAAAAATAGCTGTTTCTCACTCAATT
>NW_006760389.1:3551358-3562174 GCF_000271605.1 Fomitiporia mediterranea MF3/22
TAATCTGCTGACACTGGTTTGTGTCTTCTTATATCCTAGATTAATCTTCTAATGACTCCTTTACTGTATTGTTATGTCTTCTATACTTCCTCTCATGCTTCTAATGACTCCTTATGAGTCCTCCTGACTAGTTATGCTGTGTAAGCTGTGTAATGCTTTTCCCATGAAGTGGAGCTCTCTATTGTTCCTATGACTCTGTCTGACTCGACCTGTACTTCCTGTACACTAGTTTGTAATACACTTTTCTCATGAGGTAGAGTATTATGACTTCTAATGACTCCTTATGACTTCTGTAATATAAAAGGCTGTGCTTCTGTACTGCCTCTAGAACTTACAACCAAAGTTCTAGACTGCCTTGTGTACACCCTAGAACTGACAACCAATGTTCTAGATCTTTCCCTAAGTCTTCTTCAATAGACTTAGTTTAGGAGACAATTATCCTTATTAACTTCTAGCCTTATCTTTATGCTTCTGTATTCAATCATAGAACTTACAACCAGAGTTCTAGATTGCCTCATGTATTCCTCATGTTGTCCTCATGTAGTCCTCATGTTTATGACTTTATTACTTTCCTATCTGTATAGGCAAAGTGTATAAAGGAGACTACTTTCCTATAGTCTCTTCTTAGAGCTCTCAGTTCCCTTTCCTTTACTAGTACTAGTCCTCCTCAAGTATAGAGCTTTAGAGTATTAGCTCTAACTCTTTACTAGCTTTGATAGTCCTTTGTCTTTGTACAAAGAGTTCCTAGCTAACTATATAGTTTCTCTTCAAGTAAGTATAATATTTTCCTTTTATCTCTTCAGGTTTTCTCTTAGTCTTTTCCTTTATACTTCTTACTCTAGACACTATACTCTTTCTAGATCCTCTCTCCATACAAGTATTCTAAATGACTTGTCTTTAGTTAAGGTTATTAAGTAATACTGTGCTAGAGTATGTGTTTAACCTTAGAGAGATAAAGACCTTGTCTACAGGTTTTGTTACCTTTTCCTAACTGACTTAGTACTTACTCCTTCCTGTCCCCTCTCTCTACTAATGGATTAATCACCCATTAGTAATAATTAGAGGTTAGTAATGCTGAGCTAGAGTTCTTACTAAGTAGGACAACAAAGGTAGCCTAGTTGATCTGGCCAATCTCTAGACTTGTAACTAATAGAGTTTTGTATATAAACTACTTAGTTCTAAGTCTTGAGTTAAGCTTTTCCAAACTTAGTTACTGTATTTTACAATTCCTAACATTCAGTCCCTTCTAAGTAATACTTTCTTGAATAGTATTACTACTATTGTAAAATACTTACTTTATAATTAATTGGGCTGGGATTTAATTTTGGGTAGGATTTGTGTCCTTCCCTCCTTACTGTTTCCTTTGTTTTGTATGTTCTATACTAGTATCTTTTCCTTAAAATACTTTTCCTTTATAGTCTGCCTCTTTTGTATTCTGTATTAAAGTGAATATAAATACTTTTTCCTTTCATTTCAGCTAATTTTTATAGCCTACTTTTATGGCTGAAAAGTGAGAGCCACACTTGTGAGTATAGTTTTCCTTTTAATAGTTATAACTAGTTAACTTATTAAAAGGGCTTCTACCTTTACCTTAGTTGCTATAATTCTGCTTTCAGTGTTAGTCTGTAATATAGACTAATGTGTCCTCTACCTTCTAGTTCTTTACTAGCTAGCTCTAGCTTGACTAGTATTTAGACTCTCTGACTAAAATAGTACACTCTAAAGACTAAATTTAACTAGTAGGAAGTCATTCCCTCTTGTTTGTAGTTTCTAGTTTAATTACCCCCTTTAGTTTTACTTCTATTCAGAAGGTGTGTATAGAGCACCTTATTATATGTTCTTGTGAATGTGGAGGAGACATATAATATACTAATACCCTTTTTATCCTTGTATTAGAGTAATTTTCTGATTTACTCAAATCATATTATTATAACAATCTAGTACTTCAGATTTGTTATAAGAATAGTTTAATGTCTTGTTCAGGACATTACTCACTCAGTTAAGAGTTACTATACTATAATAATTTCTTTCCCTTAGATTTATTATAGGAACAGTTTAATGTCTTATTCAGGACCTACATACTATAATATTCTTATTATTCAAGATCTATTATAGGAATAGTTTAATATCATATTCAGGACCCTTTTTCTATTATACCTTTTACTCTATCCAGAGTCTGTTATCTCCTCCTATAGGAGTGACTCCCTTTTTAATAGTTTCCCTCAAGAAGTTTTTGTCTTCCTTACTTTTCACTTTCAAAAAGTAACTACTCATAATTATTTCCTATGTTCTTCTGACTCATGGTTTGTTGACTGCTTCTGCTTCTTCATATTTTACTATGTATTTTTGTCTTATTTCTTTAATAAGAGCTCTTAGTATCTTGTCTAGATCTATAATATTGTTTATATCTTCTTGAGTGAATTGTGGTTGTATTTACTATTGTCTTTCAAGTTGTTGTATAATAGAATCTTCTAGTACAGTATTGTGTTCCTTTATTTTACTATACTTTTCCTCACAATTAGTATGTTCCTCTTCTAATTGTAGTGTTTTTATATAGTATGTACTATAGTCTTCTTCAGATTCTTCTGTGTCCCAAATATTCTTTTTCTTTTTCTAAGATTGCTATCTCTTATAATTACTTGTTTGTCTCCTTTTTGTTATAAGAGATTAGTTTTCTGTAGTAGGTTTACTGTTTAGCTAAAGTTTTTCCAACCCTTCTCTAATTTCTTTTATACTTGAATCTGAAGCTAGAATACTAAAGTATTCTGAAGACTCTGATTTCCTTTTCATCTAGTCTTTCCACATTTGCTCTTCTTGTAGGATTATGTCTCCTGTATCCTGTTCTTTAACTAGTATTCTTTTACTTATTAGTAAACTATACCCTAGTCTTTTTATTAACCAGTTTTCTAGATGTGGTAGCTTTACTACTGTTGGATGATTTGTATAAAATTCCCTGATTAGCTTTGCTGAATTAGTTAATCCTTTTCCAAATGGTTCCCAAGTATTATCTATGTCTGAATAGCCTAACCATTTGATCAAATATTAATATTTGTTCCTCCTCTTCCTACTATTTAGTATGCTTTCTACTGTGTATTCCTATTCCTTATTGATTAACTCTGAGTCTGGATTAGTATACACTTGTCTTCCTAGATATTCCTTTTCTCTATAAGGTATTAACAATCCTGAGTAGAAAACTAAATGAATATTCATCCCTTCTAGTAGTTTTAATTTGTAATTTACTACCCCTATTTGTTTTTCTATTTCAAATGGTCCTATGTACCTGTTTGCCAACTTTCTAGTTAGTACTACTAGATTTAAGTTTTTACTATCTAGTAAAACTAAATCTCCTTCCTTTAATTCTGGAAGATTTCCTCTGTGTTTGTTAGTATACTTTTTCATTTGTTCCTGTAATTTCTCTATTACTTCCTTAGTATTAGATTGTACTATCTTTATCTCCTCTAGGTATTTGTCTGCTTCTTCTACATTTGACTTTCTATAGTTAAAAGTTATGTTAGGATGTCTTCCATATATTAGGTAAAAAGGTGTATGTTTTGTAGCAGAATGCTACTTATTATTATAGGCAAATTCTGCTGTTAGGATAAACTCCTCCCAATCTTCTTGTCTGTAATTAACATAACACCTTAGATACTGTTCTAATTCCTGATTTACTCTTTCTGTTTGTCTATCTGTTTCTAGATAGTAAGCAGTTGATAATACTTGTTTAATACTTAGTTGTACACATATTTGCTTAGTAAAGTTACTAGCAAACTGTAGTCCTCTATCTGTAGTTATTTTTAAAGGTAACCTATGTTTTGAGAAAACATGTTGTATGAATAACTTTACTGTTTCTTTAGAATCTATTTCCTTTTTACAAGGAATAAAGATTCCCATCTTTGAAAATCTATTTATAATTATTAGTACTGTATCTTTACTAGTTTGTGTAATTGGTAGTCCTGTTATAAAATCTGCTGTAACATGTTCCTAGGGTCCTGTTAGAATTTTTAATGGTTGTAATAGTGGTGGTGTTTTTCCTCTCTTGTGTTTTGTCTTTTAACATATTACACAAGTATCTACATATTCTTTTATTCAGTTAGTTATTCCTGACCAATAGTATGTCCTCTTTACTAATTCCAAAGTCTTTCTGAGTCTTAGATGTCCAGCTATAACACTATCATAATACTGTTAAACAATTCTGACTTTTTCTTCCTGTTTACCTTCTCTTAGTAACAGTATTTTATTACTATGATTAGTTCCTGAGTCTGTTTCTATAGTTTCTTCTACTGTCATTGTTTTAATATGTATTTCTGACTCTTTGAACATTTCCTGAGAGAGTAATACAACTTCCTAATTATCCTTTTCTTCCAGCTCATAGTCAGGTCTTCTAGAGAGTGTATCTACTCTATTTTTCTTGCCTACTCTGTATTCTATTTTGAAGTTGTATCTGCTTAGTTCTAGTACCCATCTTACTTGTCTTCTGTTTAACTGCTTTTTGTTTTGAAAGGTTTTCAAATTAGATTAGTTAGTTATTATTCTAATTTGATGCTTGGCTCCTTCCAAATAATGTCTCTAGTTTGCTAATACCTTTATAATAGCATATAGTTCCTTATCTGGTACTACATAATTTCTTTCCTGTTTACTAAAAGTTGAAGAATAATAAGCTATAGGATGTAATTCTTTATCTTCCTGTTCCTGTAATAGTATTACTGAGTATACAAAATCTGATGTATCAGTTTCTACTACAAACTGTTTTTCATGGTTTAGCCTTACTAATACTAGTACCTTAGCAAATGCTTCTTTTATAGTTCTAAAAGAGGCTTCTTGAGTGTCTCCCTATGTAAAAGTTCTCTTCTGTAATAATAAACTTGATAATGGTTTTACTTTTCCTGAATAATCTTCTACAAATTTCTTGTAGAAGTTAAAGAATCCTAGTATTTTCCTAATATCTCTCTTTGTTAGAGGTCTAGACTATTCTAATATAGCTTTTATCTTGTAAGGATCTACTTTTAGTCTATCTTGATTGACTACAAAACCTAAGTAGTCTAATTCTTGTTTATTAAAGAAGCACTTTTCTGGTTTACAATAAAAGTCTACTTTCCTTAATAATTGTAGCACCTTTTTAGTTAGCTCTAATAGCTCCTTTTTTGTTTGAGCATAGATAATAATATCATCTAAATATATTACTATCCCTTTACCTATTAATTCTTTAAAGAGTTGATTCATAGCTCTCTAAAATACTACTAGTACATTCATCATTCCAAATTGTATTACTAGTAGTTTATACAATCCTTTATGTGTTCTAAAGGCTTGTAAGTATTCTTGTCCTTGTTTTATCCTAATGTTGTTATATCCACTTTTAATGTTAAGAGTTGTAAACCATTTTGCTTCCTTTAAATAGTCTAGTAGTGTGTGCATTATAGATATAGGAAATGGATCAGGTTCTGTAATCTAATTTAATTTCCTATAGTCTATAACCATTCTTACTCCTGAATCCTTTTTGCCTACAAAGAATACTAGTAATACAATTTTAGAATGACTTTCTCTAATGTATCCTTTCTTTAAGTTTTCTGTATAAATTCCTCTACTACTTCTTGTTCTACAAGAGTTAGAGAGTATACTAGACACATTTTAGGTAATTCTGCTCCTTCCTTTAATTTGATATCCATGTCCTATCTAGAATGCTTTAGTAGTCTATCTACTTTATCTTTATCAAACCTGTCTAAGTAATCCTATAATTCCTTTAGTACTAATTCCTTTTTATCTCTTTCTAGGCTTATTCCTGATCTGTTTAGTACCTTTGCTTTTTCCTGTAAAGCTTTCTGTACTATACTAGAGACTTTGTTTAACTGTTTTCTAAGCTTTTGTTCTTCACTAGTTTGATAAGATAGTTTTTGTTAGAGTACTCCTAACTCCTCTTACTTGTTAGTTTCTGTTAACTGATAGGATGCTAGATTCATCCTCTTTACAGACAGTTCTAGAGTTCCTGACCTTCTTTTCTTTATAGGTGGAGGTGTACTTCCTGTACTTTCTCCCCTTTTCCTTTTAACATATTTATTATATAATGTAATGTTTTACATTTTCTCTTTTACCTTTTGTATTTGTTCTTCTCCTAGCCTTGTTTTATGTATTATGTCTAAGTCTACAAATTTCTTGTCTACTCTAAAGGTAACTATTCTTACTTCATGTCTAGAAAGAAGGGGTTCCTAATATTAAGGTATTTTTAGTAACATTACCTGTTCTTCAGAAATAGTTACTTTGTCTAGTAAAGTAGTTATTTCTTCATCTGTATCTATTTCTTTGTCTGATGAATATAATCTTGTACTAGATTCTAGTTGTGTGTTTAGTATAGTTCTTAAAGGGCTCTGTTGTAATTCCTGTGTTGTTAAGCTTTTAATAAGTGTTACAGGTGTTAATACTGTAATAGGAGTTATAGAAGCTTTTCCTTTACTATATCTTTCTATTTCTAGAAACTAAAGACTTTCTCATCCACTACTATCTGATTCTGAATCTGATAGTATAAGTGGTTTGTAGGATAACTTCTTTGTTTTGGTTTTCTTTATGCTTTTAATTTGAGAGTATTCTTTTACATTTTTCTCTCTGTTTTGGTTCCTTTTCTTTTCCCAACTTTTGCCTAGTAGTTTAATCTTTCTTATACTACTTCTGACTTCTCCTGTTTAGTAATTAAACAAAGGTTTTACTTTGTTTAAATAGTCAGATCCTAATAAACACTTATTATTATAAGTGTCCATTATTACAAATTTGAACTATCTATTACTAATTCTAGTATTTAACCATACCTAAGTATTATACTTTTATCCTCCTTTATTAATTGTACTATTAGCATTTCTAACAATTACCCTAGGTTTGTCATTCTTTATGAGTTTTAACTTGAGGGCTTTAGCTATCTTTAGTAATAGTGTACTTAATCCTACACCTGAATCAAACATAGTCTTAATTGTTGTTTACTATCCTCTATATAATATAATTGCTTTATAGGTTAGATAGAGTACTGCTTGTACTGTCTGGTAGATTTTTGTTGGTTACTTTTCTTGTAGAGTTTCTTTTACCTTTTTCTCTACACCTAAGTTTAAAGACTCTACTACCTTTAAACTCTGGATCAAAAATCCTCTTTACTTAATCCTTCTGTTTCCTCTTCTTCCTTAATGTAGGCTTCCTATTCTTTAGGGATTACTGTGTTCCTTTTTGTGAACCTCTTATTAGATTTATACTTTAGCCTTTTACCTTGAGGATTTCTTCTAGTACAATTTCTGGCTATATATCCTTTCTGCCCACATTTGAAGCATGCCATTTCTCTACCTTTTGTTATCCTGTCAATTTCCATTAGTACTCTATAATAATTACTAGGAGGTTTGTATTCTTGTCTAAATGTTTTTGTGTGTACCATTCCTCTCTCTAGACTGAGAGCTGTATCTGTCCATTCTTTGAATGTCTATTCTGTATAACTAGGGATAGTAACCAACTGTTATAATTTGCTAAGGTTTAATCCATTTTTATATAAATGAATTGTGACAGGATTCTTTCCAAGTACTCCTAGTTTATACTCATTAGGTAGGTAGGCTAATATTCTCTTGAATGTTTTATTGTATTCTATAATTGTTAGTTTTCCTTGTCTCAAATTGTGCATTTAAGTTTGAGCTGTCTCTATAGAATCATAGTATTTTCTACTTGCTTTTCTCAGATCAGTTAAAAATGTATTATAATCTTTTCAGATTTCTGGAACTAAGCTTTTTCCTTCTGTCACAAATAATATTACCTTTCCATTCATATGACTTACTATTTTCCCTCTTAAGTATAGGATTACTGTTTCTACTTTATCCAAATCATTTATAATGTTATAGTGTCTAAAGTGTATTGCTAGATTTGTTTTAAACACTTCTAGATCTTCCCCTTTCTGTCCTAAAAACTTTAGCAGTTTTAGGTTGATTTTCCTTGTTCCCTCTATATTACTCTCTTTCTAATTACTAGATTCTGAATTTAGTATATAAGAGTCTGATAAACTTGACTCTAAACTAGTACTACTTTAATAAGTCTGATACAACTAATTATAGTAATCTAATGTTAGTATTCCTTCTACTATAAAGGTATCTAGTAATATAGACTGTTCAATTTCTTCAACTGTCTAACCTTCCTGAGTAATAATTTCTGACTAACCTTAAAGGCTTCTAGAGGATCCTGGTAGACTATCTGAATGTTCTGTTTCAATTCTACTATAGTCTTGAAATGTTTGGATTCCTCCCTGTATTGTGTTAACAAGCTCTTCTTCTTCAGCTAAAGAACCTGATAGTTCACTTTCTTGATTTTCTTAGACTATGTTTTCCTAGGTAAAATGTTCTTGTCTCTAAAGGTATTAAGTATTAGAAGTACTTCTTTCTCTCCTGTCACTTTGTTACTCCTCTCTACTAATATTTTATAATATAGTAGTTAGGTTGAATTGTGACTGTGCTAACCTGTTCAAGTATACTTGTAATATTTCTGATTCAACTTGTACTTCCTATACTCTGTTAGTAAGGTCCTGTATTTTGTCCAAGATTTCCTATAGCTTTGTATGAATATTAAAAATATTCAGACTTTGTATATTCAGATCTGATTGTATCCCTTCCAACTTTTCTCCTTGTTGTTCTGACTGTATAAGACTATACAAGTATGTGATTTCCCCTTATATAGTTCTATAATGTAGGTCTTGACTTTGAGTAGACCTAATTATTCTGTTAAGACTTAAAAATTGTTGTATTCAAGCCTTTGTCCTTATAACCTAAAGACTATAATAGGTCCCTAGTTTGTTTGAATAGGAGTGGCTAGAGTGTAAACCTCTTCTTTGAGCCAATCTTGTACTGTTCCCTAATTGACTCTTCCTCCTACTCTAAGTATATGTTACAGTTCTCTACTCTCATACCTTTAGTTCTAAGGGTTCTACACTCTTCTATACTAGAACTCAGGACTTCTGTCTCTCAGGAGTACTGTCTATAGACTATATACATACTAACTCTTACTACTACCCCTCCTTACTTCATCATTCTGTTCCTTTGACCACTCTTTCATTCTTTGTTTATTCTATAGTCTCTTACCCTTTGTCTATCCCTTTATTCTTTGTACCTTTATCTTTGACCTTTCTTTCTTTCATTCTTCATAGCTTATCATTCTTAGTAGCTTATACTCCCTGAGTACTCTTGTGTAGTTTAGTATATATAGGTGTACAAGATCAGACTGGTCCTGTAGTCTTGATCTTGTTTACTCTAGGTAGTCCTGTACTCTTAGGCTCACTCTATATACTCTACTCTTGTCTCACTCTCTCTCTATGTTTGTTCTACAAGTTCTAACTATGTTCTAGTACTCATGTTCTATATTTCTGTTGTGTAGGATAGTTGGAGCCTGGGTTCCCTTACTAAGCCTTCAGGTCCCCTCTACACTGTTACTAACATTAGATCAAGACTACCTATTACTACCCTACAACTCTCTTACATTTTGAGCATTAGTACTTACTGTTGTATCAATCTCTTTTCTTTGTCCTAACCCTTTTACATTTTTAAATTTTAAACTTTCTAAACCCTTTTAAACTTTTACCACCCTTCTTCTATTCATTACCCCTTTTAGTTTAGTGTTGATTCCTTTATAGTGTAAACATGGACCCTCTTACACTGACTGCCACCCCTACTGTCCTACTAGATTAGTAGTTGTAAGTAGACCTAACTTAATACATGTAGACCTCTATCTAAGAGACTTTTACTAACTATGTACCCCTAGCCCTCTTAGAACCTGTTCTAATTGTTCTAGAAGTTACAACCTGTTCTAGAAAGAAAGTGTATGTAGCCTACCCTTTAGACTTTAATAGGTAGTACTTTAAGGACTTCTAGTACTAAGTTGAACTATATGTGACTACTACTTTAACTAATCTATTCTTAGATCTTAATCACATTCTATTTGTCCTCTCCTTCATAAAGGAAGGTAACACAGTCACCTGGGCCCAGAACTAGATTAAAGGCTATTAGATTAGAAGCCTAATCTGACTTCAGAATAATGAGTTGTATTCAGAATTCATAAGACAGCTCTATACTTCCTTTATTAATCTGAATAAGAAGTGTAATATACAGAACAAGCTTGTATCTCTATAACAGGGCAAACATTCTACTAATGCCTTTTTTCAGGAGTTTAATATCCTGGCCTAGAAAGCAGGATTTGTACTCAGGTTCAATAATGTCCTTATTAGAATGCTTGAGAAAGCTCTTTACTCAGAACTAGTTAATAAGATTCTTAAAATAATGTTAGAACTGATTACTTACACTAATTAGAAGATGTATACCATTTCCTTCAACTAAGCTGTAGCTCAGATATGTTAAGTCTGTACAGAACATTTGTACATACATTCAACCCTAACAGTTCTGAGCCCTCAGATCAATCTGCCTGTAATTTGTAATTAATCTGTTCTAATAAACATTAAAGAAGTCTAAAAGTAAGAAGTATACTTTACCTGTAGAAAGTCAGGACACTAGATTAAGGACAGTCTGTAGAAGTAACAGTATATCTGTCAGGTCATTAGAGTAATGACAAGTAACAAGTAGGATTTGTAGTAAGAAGCCTTTTCTACAAATCTAGAAGTTACCTTAGAACTCTTAGACTCTAACTATATACTCTAGGATTTTATAGAGGCCTAATAGTAAATACAGTACTGAAAGGTTATAACTCATATTTTTTAACAGTCACTTTTGATTCAATAGACACTGTAGGATTAGAAGTAAATAAAGTAAGAAAAGTAGAAAAAGTAGAAAAAGTAGAAAAAAGTAGAAAAAGTAAATTAACAAAA
>NW_006760389.1:3562953-3574813 GCF_000271605.1 Fomitiporia mediterranea MF3/22
TCTTCTCTTTACACTTTATTCAAGTCTAAATCTACACAATCCAACCTACTACTTCTGTGTTCTAAAGACTCAGAATGTTCAGAACACTATTTAGCCCTGTTTACTACTTAGTAGTTTGTCTATAGTATTAAGTAAGGATAGCCTCAGCTAAGTTTACAGTTAAGAATATGAGTCTGTCCTTGTTGAAAGAGAGAGGTTAATAAGGAAATGTTAGTATATATACTTACTCTCTTAGACAATAAGACTGTGTAAGCTATACATTCCCTTCAGAACAAGTAGTAATTTATTAGAGAATATTCTAGACACTAGCTCTAGGTTCCTGTCCTTCTAGCTCTCTTCTCAGGGTCCCCCCAGATCTGAACAATAACTCTAGTAGACAGTAGATACACTAGTTTGTACATTAATAAGGCCTTTGTATAGGAACACTACCTCCCTACTTAATGTGTTCTACTTTCAATCCTAGTATACAATATAGACAGAACCCTAAACTAGAATGGTTGGATTACTAAGTTTGTCCAACTACAGATAACTATTTAGGATCATAAGGAAAGTATTAAGTTTAGAGTCACTAACCTTAGAAAGACAGACATCTTTATTAGATTCAAATGGCTTAAGACTTACAACCCTACTATTAACTAGTTAGAGTAGACACTTACATTTAATCAGTGTCTCAAGTCTTACAACTATCTTACACTACTGTCTTAAGTAGATGTAGACACTTCTAATGTTACTAACAGTCCTAATGAAGGTGACTGGTTGTTCTTCTTTGACTAGGATAAATATATGAACATATACTCTAGTTAAGACAGAATAATGTTAATCTGAAGAATGTTCAAGATAGAACTAGTTTAGAGTACTCTCAGAACAACTCTACTCTAGAACACATATAGACTCAGCCTGCTAGATTTTGTCTAAGAGTTCCCTAAAGTCTTTAGTAAAGAGGAATTCAACTAGCTTCCTAAATGTTACTCTTAGAACTATATAATTGAATTGACTAAGGGTTTCTAACCTAAGGATTATAAGGTCTACCTACTTAACAGAGACAAGCAGGAGGTGCTTGATGAGTTCCTTTAGGAAAATCTTTAGAACAGTCAGATCCAACTCTTAAAGTCCTCTATAGTCTCCTCTTTCTTCTTTGTCAAAAAGAAAGATAGAAAGCTCTACCTAGTTTAGGATTATTATTGTCTTAATAAGAGTACTGTCAAAAACAAGTACCTACTCCCTCTGATTCAGGAGCTTATTAATAAGACACATACATCTAGGGTTTTCACTAAGTTGGATGTTTAATGAGAGTACAATAATATTTGGATCTAAGACAGAAATAAGTAGAAGACTGTATTCTAAACTAATTACAGATTGTACAAACTAACTGTAATATTCTTCAGACTAACTAACTTACTTACAATGTTCCAGTCATTCATGAATCACATTCTTACAGATCTGATTAACTTAGAGTATGTTAGTGTGTATCTGGACAATATTCTGATCTTCACTCAGACAGTCAAGCATTATTACTAACTAATTTAAGCAGTTTTATAGTAGCTCTTAAATAATAAACTGTTCCTCTAAGAAGTAAAGTATTCTTTTACACAGGAGTTAGTAGATTATCTGAGCTTCATAATTGGTAGAGGAGAGGTCTGTATAGATCTAGTAAAGGTAACTGTAGTTTGGAACTGATTACAACTTTAGAACCTAAAACAGGTCCAAACATTCCTTAAGTTTACAAACTACTACTAATACTTTATTTAAGGCTTTAGTACTATTACCTGGCCCCTTTACAATCTTACTAGCAAAGATGTTCCTTAGTAATAGGGAGATTAGTAGTGGTCTGTATTTGAGTCTCTTAAGTAGGCTATTACTAGTAAGCCTATATTAGTAGTTCTAACAGTTGTAGACAAGTTCTGAGTTAAAGCCAACTCTTCTGACTTTACAAATGGAGCAGTACTGTCTCAGTTCATTAATAGAAAGTAGTGTCTAATAGTATTCCAATTAGAATCCCTCTCTGTAACAGAACAGAACTACCCTATCTATAATAAGGAACTCCTTACAATTGTCTGTTTCCTAGAGGAGTAGTGTTAATATCTCCTTAGTGTAGTACAGAAGTTTAAGATTTAGAGTGATTACCTTAATCTCTAGTACTTCTGAGTGCCTCAGAAGCTCAACTACTGTCAGGCCTGCTAAATGTTAGAACTATAGGACTATAACTTTGTACTGTCCTACAAACCTAGAACACAAATGACAAAAGCTGATTTACTCTTAAGACAAGTAGGTTATGAAAGGAGAGAGAATAATAATGAAAATCTTGTTCTTCTAAACAATTCCTGTTTCATGTCTGAGACAATCTGAGAGATCCAACTCAACTTTGTTACCTACATATAGTAAGCTCTAAGACACACACAGGACTAGGTTATAGTAAAGTAGTTAGAGAAGTAGGCTAGGAATTAGAAGGAGGATAAGGATGGACAAGTTTACTAGGAAGGCCAACTGTATGTTCTGAAGGATCAGAACCTGTAGAAGGACATTGTCTAAGCTCATTACAACAATCTAACTGTAGAACATTTAGGCTGACACAAAACACAGGAACTCATTACTCAGAACTACTAGTAGTTAGGAATGTAGAGAGAAATCTTAAAGTATATAACTAGTTACAATATGTACTAACAGACTAAGGCCTACCAGACAAGGGTTTAGACTCTTCTACATTTGTATCAGATTCTAGATTACTCTTAGGAAGAAGTCTTGGTAAACCTGATTAGTAAGCTACCTGAGTCTTAGGGTTACAATACTATCTGTATAATTGTCAACTGATTCTCTAAGTAAGTCTATACAGTTCCAACCCAAACTGAACTCACTTCTGAAGGTATAGTGTGTATCTATTAGAATTATGTCTTCCAGTTATACAGACTCTCTCAGAAGCTTATTCATGATTACAGACTATAATTCAAGTCAAAATTCATATAGGACTTGTACATACTTCTTAGAATTCAAGAGAACCCTTTTACTACATTTTACCTACAGACTAATAGTTAAACTGAGTAAGTTAATCAGGAGATCAAGCTCTATCTCTGGATGTTCATCAATCATTAATAGTCAGACTGGTCTGAATAGTTAGCTCTGACAGAATTTGTACACAATAACTAGTAACACTCTATAATAGAACAGTCTCTATTCTTCCTCAACTATAGGAGACATCTGTACTAGGGGACAGTTTCAAACTAGTACAGTAGTTCTAAATCTGTAACAGACTTTGTAGAACAGATACACAAGACTAGGGAGGACACACAAGCTCTTTTAGAGAAGATAGTACAGGTTATAAAGTAGAACTATAATCAGAAGAGGTTTACAGTCAAGGATTACTAGTCTAGTAACAAAGTTATACTAGAAGCTACTAATCTGACTACAGATTACCTAATGAAGAAGTTGGACAACAAGCACTTCAGACCCTTCATTATTAAAAAGAAGGTTAGTACCTCTACCTACAAACTCTAGCTTCTAGTAACATAGAAGCACATACACCTAGTGTTTAACAAGGTTCTATTGTCTTAGTATTACAATCTAAGTTTTCCTTCATAACAAAGACCCTTACTACCTCTACTAGAACTTATTGGTTCTAAACCAGAATACAAAGTAGAGTATGTAGTAAATACTAAGCTAGTGTATAGAAAACTCAAGTTTCTTATTTACTAGAAAGGATACCTAGTTAAAGAATACACTTAGGAACCTGCTAAGAATCTCACTCATACTACTAAGACAATCTAAGACTTCTATCAACTTCATCTGAGTGCTCTACATTAACTCTACCTTACAGATTTCTAAACCCTACTATTCTAACTTATACTCAAGTTACTAACTAAGCCTAATGTTTACTAATCAGGACAGTTGGTTTTAGAGGGGGGGTAATGTTACAGTTCTCTACTCTCATACCTTTAGTTCTAAGGGTTCTACACCCTTCTATACTAGAACTCAGGACTTCTGTCTCTCAGAAGTACTGTCTATAGACTATATACATACTAACTCTTACTACTACCCCTCCTTACTTTATCATTCTGTTCCTTTAACCACCCTTTCATTCTTTGTTCATTCTATAGTCTCTTACTCTTTGTCCATCCCTTTATTCTTTATACCTTTATTTTTGACCTTCCTTTCTTTCATTCTTTGTAGCTTATCATTCTTAGTAGCTCATACTCTCTAAGTACTCTTGTGTAGTTTAGTATATATAGGCATACAAGATCAGACTAGTCCTGTAGTCTTGATCTCATCTACTCTAGATAGTCCTGTACTCTTAGGCTTACTCTATATACTCAACTCTTGTCTTACTCTCTCTCCACATTTGTTCTGTAAGTTCTGACTACATTCTAGTACTTGTATTCTATATTTCTGTTGTGTAGGATAGTTGTAGCCTGGGTCCCCTCACTAAGCCTTCAGGTCCCCTATTAGATTGTGCTCTAGATTAGGAAATCCCTAATTGCCTTATGTAGAGTTACTACACTTAGAATGTCTCAGATTATCAGACTTCACTATATAGTATATAAGGTAGACACTTGCTTAATGTCTTAATAAGAGAGAGTACTTAGAGTACTCCTACTACACTTGTTAAAAGGTTATAAGCCTTAGTGCCTATTGAATGCCTCTACACACTTGCTCTTACAGAATGCCTTTGCCTCCTACTAGACCACTAAGCCTAAGACCTCCCTCTCCCCCCAAACCTATTATAATGTTGTCTACAACACATACCTTTGTTAATACTATAATGAAGGACTCTAACATTACAAAGTTCTTTAAGGGAACAGAAAAGTTGGCTAGTGTAAAGGGATACAAGATATAGTGCTTGTACATACACAGTACACTTGCTACCATAATGCTCTTAGACTATCTAGAGTACAATCCCCCTTCCTCTAATAATGCTAGCATATGTATAAGTAATGTTTTGTATTATTGTATAACAAAAACAATAACTAATACAATTTATACAAACTTCACAATACATACAAGTGTTAGAAGTCTTATGAAGGTGCTTTCTGAACAATACAATGTTCAAACAACAATGACACATACTGTAGACATATCTACATTGTTTACAGTAAAATGGTATGAATTACAGTTTGATAAGATGTTAGACAACATTGAACAAATCTATGAGTAGTTGTCTACACATAATAAAGCCCTTAATAACAATACATACATCTCAGCAATTAACCTCACTACTCCTTGTGAGTATAGATGGGTAGCAACAATGCTAGACAGGCAGATTACCTATTATAATCAACTACTAACAGTTACAGTAGCTCAGAAAGACGTTCTAACACTAGCTAAGTTGATACACAAATTACAAAACACATATACTGAGTATCATTCTTAGTACTCTCAAACAAAACAAGATACTGAACAAGACAGCCTACAAACAAAAGGCAAAAGTGTAGCTAAAGGTAAAACAAAGCCTTATAATAAAGTTAAATGCTACAGCTACAATAAGTACAGGTATATGTTAAAAGACTGCTGAAATCCTCTAACAAGCAAAACAATGAAAGCTTGAAAGAAAAAGCATAAGCAAACAGTTACTACTTCTACTACTACTACTATACTGTCTCAACCTACACTTAATGTAGTAGTATTCATTAGAGACAATAACAAAACAGTATTCATTGAAGATGTTAATGAAACACTAATGCTAGAGTCTGTAATTGTAGAAGCCTCAGTATTAAGTTCTAGCAGCTTACCTGTTCAATCCACTCTATCTGCTGAATCTAACATATTTTCAGTATTCAAAGTACAAGAGGATAGTGTCATACAAGTAGACAACTTCATGAACTCATTTGACAATACAAAAGAAGTCATTAAGGAGTTCAATTACAATCCAAACGTATGTATCAATACAATATGTTGTAATAATACTGAACTAATACATTGTATTAATATATTAGACTCTGGTGCAAATGTACACACTACCCCATACTTGTTCCATCTTATGAACGTTCAGAACTCAACCCTAATAAATGTTACAATTACAAATAAATTGTCATTCACACTTAGCAAAAGTAGAGTAATGACATTTAACATAAAACTATAAGACAAAGCCAATGAGCATACTAAGGTGAATATGATTTCACTACAAAACATATACTATCATCCTAATCTGAACTTCATACTTGTTAGTGAAGTGCTATTATACAAAGCAGGATATGTTTTAACAAAAACAAACAATGAATGTATTATTTATTCTCCTGCTTATACAAAGATTGGTGAAATACATGTATGAAATAACTTGTATATGATAGTTTCTCATCATAATAAACAATCTATTAACACAATCACTATTGTTGATTTACATTGACAAATGGGTCATGTTAATTTCAATTACTTGTACAAACTCATACAAGAGTATTCTGAGATTATAAGTCAAAGGATAACAGACAATAAAAATGCACAGTGTACAGATTGTATCAAAGCAAACATACAACACAATGAAATACCAAAAATACAAACAACACCTCTTACACAATGTTATAGAGATTATCTCCATATTGATATTTGGGGACCTGCCCCAGTACAAGCTTACAGCAAGTACAAATATCTTTTTACCATTGTAGATAATGCTACACATTAGGTAACTATACTACCTATGTAGTATAAAAGTGATGCTTTCACAGAATATGCAAAGTATACAACAAAACTCTTTACACAGTACAGTATAAGAGTTAAAACTCTCTAAAGTGATAACAATACAGTGTTCCTAAGTAAAGACTTCACTACATATATTGAAAGTCAAGGAACAATACATAGATTAACAGTACACAATACACTGTAGTAGAACAGAGTTGCAGAACGTATGTATAAGACTATCTTTAACAGTATATGTATGTGTCTGTTATTAGCAAAGTTACCTATGAAATTCTGAGTATATACAGTACAATATCAAATGTTTATTCATAACAGAATACTGAGAGTTACTATTAATTTTGTAACACCATATTACAAACAGTATAACAAACATTATCAAATAGATAATATACAAGAATTCAGTACATATTGTATTATACAGAACAAACAAACGTATAAACTACAACCTAGAGGCTAACACACACAATGGCTAGATTATAATACTGATAGTAAAGGTCACTTAGTGTGCCATAATAATAAAATTACTGTCAAACACAATGTACAATTCATAGACAAGCTAATGTCTAGGATTGAAGGGGAGAATAATCATAATGATAATACATTAAACAATGATAAAACTCTTCCTAATAACAATAATAAAGATAAAGAACCTGTCATACAATGCTCTACACAAGAGTGAAGACTGGTTAAACAAACTATAGGTTTAAATTACAAAGATAATATAAACCTAGCTATGTATCTAACAGAATTTAACAAATTCCTCAACAAAATCTATAACAATCCATTAATGTATTATAATACTATAATATGTATAGACAAAGAACAGTGGATCAAAGCTATGAAGGATGAAATACAGTCACTTTAACAACAAAACACATAGATATATGCTATCCCTCCTACAAATACAAATATAATTGGAACAAAATTTGTCTATAAAATCAAAAGACTAGCTAACAGCTGAATAGACAAATACAAAGCACAATTAGTAGTGTAAGGATATGCTCAAAAGAATGGAATAGACTTCTATTCTAACAACTTATTTGCTCTAGTAACAAAACTATCAACAGTATGATTATTGTTATCTTGGGTAGTATCTAAGAACTATGAAATACATTAGATAGATGTAAAATCTGTATATCTTTATAGAGAACTAAATAAGGACAAACTCATTTATGTGAAACTGTCACCTGTTACAGTTCTCTACTCTCATACCTTCAGTTCTGAGGGTTCCACACCCTTCTGTACCAGAACTCAGGACTTCTGTCCCTTAGAGGTGCTGTCTATAGACTATATGTATACTGACTCTTACTACTACCCTTCCTTACTTCATCATTCCATTCCTTTGACCACCCCTTCATTCTTTGTTCATTCTATAGTCTCTTACCCTTTGTCTATCCCTTCATTCTTTGTATATTTATCTTTGACCTTCCTTTCTTTCATTCTTCATAGCTTATCATTCTTAGTGACTCATACTCCCTGAGTACTCTTGTGTAGTTTAGTATATATAAGTGTACAAGATTAGACTAGTCCAGTAGTCTTGATCTTGTCTACTCTAGGTAGTCCTGTACTCTTAAGCTTACTCTATATACTCTACTCTTGTCTCACTCTCTCTCTCTACCTGTTCTGTAAGTTCTAACTATGTTCTAGTACTTACATTCTGTATTTCTGTTGTGTAGGATAGTTGTAGCCTGGGTCCCCTTACTGAGCCTTCAGGTCCCCTCTACACTGTTACTGACATCAGATCAAGACTACCTATTACTACCCTACAACTCTTTTATGTTTTGAGCATTAGTACTTACTATTGTGTTAATCTCTTTTCTTTGTCCTAACCCTTTTACATTTTTAAATTTTAAACTTTCTAAACCCTTTTAAACTTTTGCCACCCTTCTTCTATTCATTACCCCTTTTAGTTTAGTGCTGATTCCTTTGTAGTGTAAGTATGGACCCTTCTGTACTGACTACCACCCCTACTGTCCTGCTAGATTAGTAGTTACAAGCAGATCTAGCTCAATATGTATAGACCTCTATCTAAGAGGCCTTTACCAACTACATACCCTCAGCCCCTTTAGAACCTGTTCTGATTGTTCTGGAAGTTACAACCTGTTCTAGAAAGAAAGTGTATGTAGCCTACCCTTCAGACTTTAATAAGTAGTACTTTGAGGATTTCTAGTACTAAGTTAAACTATACATGACTACTACTTTGACTAACCTATCCTCAGACCTCAATCATGTCCTATTCATCCTCTCCTTCATGAAGGAAGGCAATACAGCCACCTAGGCCTAGAACTGGATTGAAGGCTATCAGATCAGAAGCCTGATCTGACTTCAGAACAACAAGTCATATTCAGAATTCATAACACAGCTCTGTACTTCCTTTATTAATCTGAATAAGAAGTACAATGTACAGAACAAGCTTGTGTCTCTATAACAGAGCAAACGTTCTACTGATGCCTTCTTTCAGGAGTTCAATATCCTAGCCTGGAAAGTAGGATTTGTGCTCAGGTTTGATAATGTCCTTATTAGAATGCTAGAAAAAGCTCTTCACCCAGAACTGGTTAATAAGATTCTCAGAATAATACTAGAACTGGTCACTTACACTAAGTAGAAGATGTGTACTATTTCCTTCAACCAAGCTGTAACTTGGATGTGTCAAGTCTGTATAGAACACTCACACATGTGTCTAGCTCTAACAGTTCTGAGCTCTCAGATTAATCTGCCTGTAATCTGTAATTAATCTGTTCTAATAAACATTAGAGAAGTCTGAAAGTAAGGAGTATACTTTGCCTGTAGAAAGTTAGGGCACTAGATTAAGGACTGTCTACAGAAGTAACAGTATATCTGTCAGGTCATTAGAGTAATAATGAGTAATAAGTAGGATTTGTAGTAAGAAGCATTTTCTACAAATCTGAAAGTTACCTTAGAACTCTCAGACCCTAACTATGTACTCTAGGATTTTGTAAAGGCTTAACAGTGAATGTAACACTGAAGGGCTATGACTCAGATTTTTTAATGGCCACTTTTGATTTAATAGACACTGTATGATTAGAAGTAAATAAAGTAAGAAAAGTAGAAAAAGTAAATTAACAAAATTATTTATTAGAAAGAAAAAAGTTAAAAACAAAAGTAGATAGTTCTCTTATTTCTTCTGATTCTTTTGATTCTTCTCTTCACACTTTATCTGAGTCTAAATCCACACAATCTGACCTACTACTTTTACATTCTAAGATCTTAGAATGTTCAGAATACTACTCAGCCCTGTTTACTACTTAGTAGTTTGTCTATAGTATTAAGTAGGGATAGTCTTAGCTAAGTTTACAGCTAAGAACATGAGTCTGTCCTTGTTAAAAGAGAGAGGTTAATAAGGAAATGTTAGTATATATACTCACCCTCTTAAACAACAAGACTGTACAAGCTGTATATTGAAACTCCTGTAAAGTGTCTAAGAGAAGATTACAGGTGATTTGTTAAGTTTAAAGAGAGAGCTAAACTACAAGTCTTAGAAGACTAGAGTGGTTCTGAACAGGTGTGAGTTCTTCTAGCACAGGTGTGACCTTGGAAGAGTAATGTGAATAACAGAAAGTGTACTTTGTAAAGTGTACAACAAACAATCTGATACAGAAAACAACAAAGACTAAGACTATGCCTTATGCTAGAGGACTTTAAGACAAGAGACAAGAGCTAAATCAATAGGTAAACTATCTGAATTCCCCCCTGTATCTAGTACATGAGTAACTGTATTTATAGTTTTCTGAGTTCTGGAAAAGTATAGTACTAACAGGGAAATGCTATAACTGAACAAGAGAAAAATAACAAAATATACAAGAACAAATAAGAGAACTTTTTGCTAGAGGTTGGAAGAAAATAGGGTGAAAATGTATGAGGAAAATTTAAGTGGTCTACATTCTAGCTACAGGAAATGTTATACAAAAGGGAAAAGCAAGATTTATATTGAAAGAAGTAGAAGGTTCTTATACTATTATCATCTGATTAGTATAGACAAAGTGTAGAGAGTTCCAAGATTTCCAGTAGTCTCCTAAGATCAACACTTTGATTACTCTAATGTTCTATCTAATTGGAAGATTACAGTACTTTGATCCAGGTAATAATAACATAATAGTTTGCTGAGCCACTTACTGTGATACAACTTGTGTTCTGAGCCTATAATAAGTATGTGATCTGTACATCCTATAGAGAAAACAATGTGTATAAGCCAATTCTAAGACTGTACACTCTTACAGTTCTGTTTGTGAATGCTTATAATACAGAATAGTTGAGTGTTCTTAGAGTAGGCTTTTATAAGTTATGTAAGTGTTCAGAATTGATTATTATGATTGTCTACATATAATGTATAGTTCTTAGTATAATACTAATTGTTTTATCTCCTAATGTGTTTACTTATGACTGTCTACAGTCACATAGTTAATTTAATAATTAGTAGGCTGAATATAAGTTCTGTGTGTGTGTAAACATTATTACTTATTCTTCCTACTTTCTTCTATCACTCTTGTCATGTCATTACTACTCTCTAGCAAATCTGACAGTAAGTGTTGTACTCTTTTCTACTCTTTTTATACTAATTTTGTGATTTTTCTCAGAAATTGTATATATAATAACATAGTAGCTAGTAAGGGAATAAATGTAGATAATAAGCTAGTCAAACATATACTTAGTAAGTACCTTTGTAAAGTACATTGTCTCTAACTTATATACTAATATACTCTATAGGTTCTAATATAGAAAACAAACTAGAGGACAAGATTGTAAAGGAGGAAACTAATGAATCAACTATAGATTTTAAGTCTAAAGACAAAGAGAGCTTAGACAATAATACTCACAATAACAACAATTTGAAGAGTAAGAAGGTTTTGTCTATACTAGTAGAGGGTTAATCTAATAGTAAGTCTCTTATTTCCTAATTTCCAATCTGTCTACTAATACAGAACATCTTATAGATTGTAAGGTAATAGTAGAGAAGCTTACAAAAGTAAAGGAGGATAAAGCTACTACTAAAGCTAAAGTAAAGGTAGAGGTTGAGAAAGTAATACAAGTTAAGGTTAAGGAAGAGGCTCAGACTAAAGTAAAGAAGAAGAAAGAGAGGGGAAAGGAGAAGGAGAAGGAGAGAGAGAGAGAGAAGGAAAAGGAGAAGAAGAAGGAGAAGAAGAAGGAGAGGGAGAGAGAGAAGGAGAAGGAGAAGGAGAAGGAGAAGGAGAAAGAGAAGGAGAAGGAGAAGGAGAAGGAGAAG
>NW_006760389.1:3575732-3587799 GCF_000271605.1 Fomitiporia mediterranea MF3/22
TCTACACACTCAAGTAGTGTAAAGTGTGTAGAAAGGTATAAGGGTTACTTAAGGATCTAACTTACTAAACTGTAAATAAATTAACTATACTATAGTAATCTGAGTAAGTCTGTTTAATCTATTTTGACTGTGTTAATAGTAATTATTTGTGTAGAAAACTAGTACACAGTGTGTATATTCTGTTACTCTAAATATAGTCTGAAGAGAATCTGATATAAGACTAGAGGGCAAACTGTAGAATTGTATAGTATAACTCAGAACCTGTGTTCTGTTATCCCTCTAATCATGTGTAGTAAAGCTAGAACAGTCTACAACCTCTACTCACAGATAACTAAGGAGCTAAACAACCTAGAGTTGTAGCTAATAATAATAAAGAATGAGTTTAATGTAAAAATCATAACTCTAAGGTAGAGTATCAACTTCTTAACTATGACAGTAGAAGCCTCTATAAATAGTAGGGTGGAAGAGTTAGAGTAGGAAATAGAACAGGGTAGAAAGTAGAGAAATAAAAGTTCAGTTTTGTTTTTATGAAAAAAAAACCAGAAATGTAAGGAATAAACAGAATAGAACAGAAATGGATAGAATAGATAGGAAAATAGATAAAATAGAGAGTTAAGAGGAATAGAATGGATGGATGGATATTTTTATGATTTATGTATAGAACTAGTAGAATAGGATAGGAATAGGTGGAAAAGAATCATAATTTGTATAAAGGTTTATATACTTATAGAATGTTGTATAAGCTTTTTACAATTTATTATAAATGAGAAGGAATGTAACAGAAGATCAGAAGTATGTGAATATAAAACATAACAAAGTATAGGGAACTATGGTTGAACACAGTATTTACAGATTTACACAACTATTAGGTGTTGTTAGTAGGGAATTGACCCTTATGTTTTAGTTTCCTGTACAAGACTAGAAGGGTATATTGAAAAATTGCACATTCTTGGATTAGGAGTCTGTGACTTCTCTGCTTGGTTCTACTTCAAGTATAGTATCCAAAACACAGTTGTCTAGATCATCTGTATCCTTGTAACTAGTCCTGTACAGCTCTGTGTCTTCCAGCATTAGTTCTACTGTATTAATGAGACACAAGATAGGAACTGTTAAATGTGAATACAGAAAATACAGAATTAAGCAAAATACTGTAATATGTAACTTGGCCACTACTCTATCCAGTTCTGCTACAACATATGTGTTTCCTTTTGTTCTTTACACTACTACAAACAGTCTAAGGTATTATGGTTTCATCTTTTGTCCTAAGTTGTTACTCACTTTTGAATTACAGATTAGTACTAGTATACTTAGAGCAAAGTTGTAGTCCTTGATCTGATTATGATTGACTTCTGTGAAATGCTTTGTGTATCTTTTGTAGGCTTTCTATACACATTCTATCATTTGTATAAGGTTGTCCAGTCTCTTCTACAATTGTCACACTTGTATTACTATCAGTTCCTCTGTTGTTAGTAGTAATCCTTCAGGTGGAACCAAATACATTGCCTTGTTCAGGTCAAACAGTAATATTGGCTCTACTCTATGAACAAGGTAATAAGGAGAATATCTAGTTGCTTTCTGAATCATAATCTGCTCTGCCCAGAACACAGAATGTGTGTACTTATACTAATGTCCAATATTGTCTCCTACTGTCTTTACAATTGCTTCCTGTATGTCCAAGTGTTTCTGCTCAATAATTCTGTTTGTGTAGGAGTTATACACAGAAATCCAAATATGATTGATGTAGTACCATTCTTGCAAATAGTCCAGTACTACAATGTAAGGTGTTCTGTTGTCTGTTACAAGCTTAGGACATGCCCTGTATTAGTATAGAAGTTCCTCAAAGATGAACTGTCCTATTGTCCTTCTGTTCTCTGTACAAAGCATGCAAAACTCTAGATACTCTGATAATGAACAGTGTGTATACACAATATATCAGAATCTTCCTACTTTCAGTATAACCTTTGTATCTATGTAGATCTTTTGGAAAAGCAGTACAATCTCCAGAATACTTGGTAGAATCAGTACTTGTTACATCTGCTAAGTCTAACATGTATGACAAGTCCTAATAAAGTACTTAATGTCTTCTGTAAGAGATGGTTACTAGAACCAATCTAGTAAACAGGCTTGTACTACAAAGATTCCCTTGTGTCCTAAGTCTTTGTGTACTATCCTAACCAACACCTATCTCCTGTCCTTATCTAGCACAATCTGATGCTTTCCTTCAGGACCTTAACACTAAATCTTGTTGTTCTGTATGAAGAACTGTATAGTGTATTGTATAAATGTTGGAAAATTAGTATCTGTGATTCTACTTGGTTTGTAGAGTAAGCTAAGATACTCTTTTACAGCCTTCAGTCTTACTTCTTACCTTTCAGCAGTTAGTGATTGTAGGAATCATTCTACTGTTGCCTCTAAACCCTCAGTCTCATTACTGTAGATACTGTACACAACCCTTATCAGCTCTAGATTGTTACCCTCTGCTTTGTCATCCACTCCCTCTACCTCCTCAGTTCCTACAACTCTGTAAGACTCTCCTCCAGGTTCCTACTCCTGTAGTCCTTTGTCTGCTTCATCTTCTACTCTTCTGTGTTCTGGATCAGGTTGTTCTAGTCTATCTCAACATATCCAATTCTAGTTCCCTTTTAGAACAATGACTTCCAGGAATAATCTACATTACAGTCTGCCAGAATGTCTTGCCTGTAGTGTATCCTTGTTTACTTGAAATGATTTGTTAATAATGTCATTGTGTGTCTCCCAGCATGTTGCATTTGAAACCTAGGACTATGTTTCTATACACTCAACTAACAAAGCTTTGTGTTCTGTAGACCTGTGAATCTCCAGCTAATGTCTGTATTGTGTAGATTCTATTTCTACTGTGTAAAATCTGTATGACTTGTCAATCCAGTCTTCATAGGTTTCATTATCTGGAGGGTCTTTGAGTGCTGCTCAGTATTACAATAATCTGTCTATACACTTGAAGTCTGATGCAGGAATGTAGCAGAACTCAAAATTGAATAGCAAAATACTAGCTATCCAGCAATTGATTGTAGCATTAGGCTGTAGGTCAGGCTTATTGATCATTCCCTTTATGTATGAAGCATTCATTTCCACAATTAATTTCTTAACACTTATGAGATATATGCACAATGTGTAGAGTGTGCAATAAAGTCTGAACAGCTCTATTTTTGCTTACAAATATTGTACTTGTGTCACGTTCCAGTTAATCAATCCAAATTAATTTATTCTCTGTTTACAATCTGGGTGCTCCTGACTAATATACTATCCTACTCTAATGATAGACAAATCTACTACCAAGACTACTAGATACTCTGACTCATAGTTGATTAGTGTTAGTGTAGGGCAATGTAAAACTGCTTCCTTGAGTGTGTCCATAGATTTCTGTACTTTGTCATTCTAATTGAATATCAAGTTCTTTTGTGTGAGTCAATTGAGTGGTCACACTAACTTTGCATAATTTCGAATAAAAACACAAAGCACTCCTACTGTTCTGAGAAATCCCTATACTTCTGTAACACTCTTACAAGGTGGCCAATCCCTAACCTTCTGTATTTGTAATTCTTCAGCCTCTCTCCCTAAATATGTCAGCTTATGCTTAACAAATATTGTGGATTTGTTGTAAAGCATTATCTTCTTCCTAGAAAACGTCCCTCCTACAGCTTTCACTCTCTGCAAAATCTGGTTTACATCCATCAGATGCTTGTATACAAACTTCTGTATTCCCTCATTCTTGGGAAGTGTTTCCTCCATTCTGTCTGCTTTCTCATATCTTGAGCAGGGTCTAATTACTGGAACATTGTCTGTGTATAAGTTTGTAACATCCAGAATCTTGTTACAAAGAATAAACACTAAGTCATTATGCAAAATCTGTACTGAGTTAGTGTAACCCATTAGTAACACTGTCAAGTGAAACGTCCCTAGAGGTGTTTGGAACATTGTCAGATCTCTAGACTGCTCATCCAAAATCCTCTAATCAAACACAATATGCAAATCAAGTTGTGTATAGTATGCTTGACCTCTACAACTTTCTGCAATTAGTTCCATGTTCAGCAGAACTACTGTGTCCTTTATTGTAACTGTGTTTAACCTCTACAAATCAATAATAAATCACAAGGATTCTCTGTCTTTCTTTGTGACACAAAACCATTAGGATTGATACAAGGAATTTAATAGTTCTATTACTCTGTTACACAACTTCTCCTTCAACAACTCAATCACCCTCTTCTCAATTCTGTATACAATTGGAATACTTTTCTCTACCCATAGTACATACTCTACAGTTGGAATTCAAATAGGATTGAAATACATAGGGTCTAATGTTCCTTACTCCTCTTCTGTCCATACAAACACTTCTGACTGTAGCATTAATAGGTTCTCTGCAAGCTTCCATTCTTCTAGCTATAGGAATCCTGATTACAATTCTCTAATCACTTGTATCTGTTCTTCTATAAGTTGGCTAGCAGGTACAAAGGACTGTAGTATTGTCAGTAATATAAGCATCCCAGCTAGGGGATTAGGGTGTTGTTGTCTGACTATACAGAACTCCTCTGGAAGTACTCCAGGTACAGGGTGCACCTTATTTGCAACTTTCTTGTAAGCCCACAAAACCATGTCAAGTTTATCATCTAGTGTATCAAGAATTACTAACTTCTGTGACTCTACTGCCTCTATCATCTATGATTCTGTGACTCATAATCCCTGACTGGAATCCTGTATCACATTTACCCTACTTCCTTTGCCTCTTCCTCTGTATAGAATGATTGCCTTACTATTACTCTTCTGCTTGTTTGTTCCCAATCTGCTTGTCATATGTGTATCTCCCTAGAATTGTAGTGTTTCCAGTTCCTTGACACTTCTCAAAAATCTGTCTCTAGCTTGTATTGTAGTGCCCTCACTCTGGTGGACAGAGACTACCTTCTTGACAGATCATTTGGGTCCTGAAGCATTATGTGCTGCTCCCTATTTGTGAAATCTTTGGTTTCACATTCTATAGTTGTAAAGAACAGTCTACCTAGCAAGATCCTGAACAGAGCTTTCTACACAACTTGTACTGTAATATCTATGTGAAGCATTCCTATAGAGAGTCACAACCTTAGAATCTGTCCTACAGTCAATCCCTGACTAGCATCTACTGTTTCAAGCATAACAGTCATATTACAATCCAACAGAATCTTTAATGCTTCCCATACATCAGCTTGAACTATGTTTATACTTGATCCCTAGTCTAGTACACAATCTACCTCAATTTTTCCATCTACTATTGTCTCAAGTGTACAGAGTAGAAGTAAATGGTTAACTTCTACTAACATGTTGTGATACTACTATAGTGTACTATTGTTTGATCCTACAACAGACAGTTCTCTACTATAGAATGTGGTGTTTCTATCTGTTTAGCACCTTGACATTACTAATTTGCAAGTCTTCTTCCAAAGCTCTGGAGACAATGTGAGCAACTCCTACTGTGTAATACATACTTCCTGGTCCAAACTGTAATCTAAAACTCTTCCAGCTATTTCTGGGTCCTCAATTGGTACAATGTAGTAGTATGAGTACTCCTTTGTCCTAGTTACATCTTGCTACATACTTGCTAGCACTGGTCTGATATTTGCAGGTTTCACTACTTTGTAATCACACCCTTACTTTCCCTTCCCCTTCACATCCTTTGCTTTCAATTGTTCTACAACCTTCTTACAGGCTTCTCTAAGTATTACTTCAAGCCTTTTGAGCTCTGTAAGGTTCTCCACCTCCTCCTATTCTTCTTTATCAACCTCTACTATTATAACTGGTACAGGAGCTCCTGGACTGTGTACTACAACTGGTGTAGCCTCTACAAAACTAACAGAGTGTATTTGTAACAACAGAAAGTGGTTATCAACCTTTTCCTTCAAGGTCTGCCCTATCCCAGAAATGGTGTTTCTGTTAGCCATGATAATTTTATTGTCTAGACTCTGTACACACTTCCTGTTTGTAATATATTCTAACACTTTTGAGCAACTGTGTATAAAATGTCTAGATTCTCTACAAAATGTGCAACTTCTGTTTCCTGATCCTCTGCCTGAACCTCTACTGTATCCTCCTCCTCCTAATCTTAGGCCTTACTTTATTGACTCTACTTGCAATTGTAGACTCTGAAGCACTTCCACAATGCTTGTCAAATTAACTTCTTCCTGTTTGACTAGAATCACAGGCTGACTCACAAGTGTATCTGATCCACTAACTACTGTGAGTGTAGATCCCCTGAGAATCAACCCTGCTGTAGTTACAACTTACACAATATTGTATGCAAGTCTGTCCTCATAGTCTGGATACTTGATTTCTAACTTCTGTGTCAGCTTTTCTATGATTACTCTACAGAACATGTACAGAAAAACACAGTAAGATTCCTCTAGTGACAGCTTATTGTTAGTTGTCAAATAGGTTGCTATGAGTGTAAACTCTTAGTAGTACATTCCCAAATTGTCCCTATTTGTAATTCCTCTCTCTGCCCATTTCTGTACTACAGTATCCAAGTCACTTCTAGCATATTGTGCTCCTGTCTTGAGACTTGAGTAATACACAATTACTCCTGTCTTAAATGTATTCTAAGATGTTTTATCTGTATTATCCTACAAATCCTCCACTTCTACAAGCACATACTTTATTGTGAGCAGAATGATATCTGCTCCAGCTATGTTGTATTTGTTTGTGAGACTTTCCATGTCTGTGAAATACCTCCACAATTCTCAGGGCTTGGTTCTGTCAAAGGACAGTACATTACATACTCTACAACAAGGCAGCTTCAGAATGTTCAATGTAGCTATTGGCTACACTGCTAGTCTTGGTTGTAATAGAATTTGTGTGTTTACTTGTAGTTGCTAAAGTAGTTACATGTCACTTACAAGTTACTGTTACTGTAATTAGAGCTGTGTTACTAATAATACACTGGTTGCTAGTGTAAGTGAAGATACTGGCTACTAGACTGTCTCTGTTTCCTGTAGAGATGACTGTGCTCTTCTACAACACAGCATGCTAGTTACAGTCAGTTGTAATGTTGATGTGATTTGGGAAAGTCATAGGGTAGCTAGTGATCCTGTATACAATTCTGGGGACATGAAATGTGACAGTTTGTTGCAAATTCAGAAATTGATTACTTAGGGATTGAGTGATGTTACTATAAGGTCTTCTTCTTCCTCCTCTTTGTTACTGACTCAAGTGCTCTACTGTTCTAATAGTGTTCCTAAGGTTTCTGTGATATTGGATTCTGTACTTCTAGTGTTCAGACTATTGAACGTTTCACAGCACAATTGGATTCTAGCAGATCTGCATGTTCTGCTCAATACAGGTACTAGTACTGACTGTGACTAAGTTGACCTAAGCCTACAGGCTGGTGTCTAAGAAACCTGTTCAGGATACTGAGAACTGTTGGAACTCATGTTGTTTAACTATAGAAACCCCTCTTACAGTAGGCTCTAGATGAAACTCCTGTAAAGTGTCTAAGAGAAGATCACAGGTGATTCATTAAGTTTGAGGGGGGAGCTAAACTACAAGTCTTAGGAGACTAGAGTGGTTCCAAACAGGTGCAAGTTCTTCTAGCATAGGTGCAACCTCAGAAGAGTAATGTGAATAACAGAAAGTACACTTTGTGAAGCACACAACAAACAATCTGATACAGAAAACAATAAAGACTAAGACTATGCCTTACACTAGAGGACTTTGAGACAAGAGACAAGAGCTAAATCAATAGGTGAACTATCTGAATTCCCTCCTGTATCTAGTACATGAGTAGCTGTATTTATAGTTTTCTGAGTTCTGGAAAAGTATAGTACTAACAGGGAAATGCTATAACTGAACAAGAGAAAAATAACAAAATATACAAGAACAAATAAGAGAACCTTTTGCCAGAGGTTGGAAGAAAATAGGGTGAAAATGTATGAGGAAAATTTAAGTAGTCTACATTCTAGCTACAGGAAATGTTATACAAAAGGGAAAAGCAAGATTTACATTGAAAGAAGTAGAAGGTTCTTATACTGTTATCATCTGATCAGTACAGACAAAGTGTAGAGAGTTCTGAGATTTCCAGTGGTCTCCTAAGATCAACACTTTGATTGCCCTAATGTTCTATCTGATTGGAAGATTGTAGTACTTTGATTCAGACAATGATGACGTAATGGTTTGCTGAGCCACTCACTGTGACACAACTTGTGTTCTGAGCCTGTAATAAGTATGTGATCTGTACATCCTGTAGAGAAAACAATGTGTGTAAGCCAATTCTAAGACTGTACACTCTTATGGTTCTGTTTGCAAATGCTTGTAATACAGAATGGTTAGGTGTTCTCAGAGTAAGCTTCTATGAGTCACATGGGTGTTTGGAATTGATTGTCATGATTGTCTGTATGTAATGTACAGTTCTTAGTGTAATGCCAATTGTTTCAACATTCTCTTCAGAACAAGTAGCAGTTCATCTGAGAACATTCTAGGTACTAGCTCTAGGTCCCTATCCTCTTAGCTCCCTTCTTAGGATCCCTCCAGATCTGAACAATAGCTCTAGTAGACAGTAGATACACTAGTTTGTGTATTAATAAAGCCTTTGTGTAGGAACACTACCTCCCTACTCAATGTGTTCTACTTCCAATCCTAGTATACAATACAGACAGAACCCTAAACCAGAATAGTCAGATTACTGAGTTTGTCCAACTACAGATGACTATTCAGAATTATAAGGAAAGTATTGAGTTCAGAGTTACCAACCTTAGAAAGACAGATATCTTCATTAGATTCAAATGGCTCAAGGCTTACAACCCTACTATTAACTAGTTAGAGTAGACACTTGTGTTCAATTAGTGTCCCAAGTCTTACAACTACCTTGTACTACTGTTCTGAGTAGATACAGACACTTCTAATGTTACTAACAGTTCTAATAAAGGTGACCAGTTGTTCTTCTTTAACTAGGATAGATATGTGAACACATATTCTAGTTAAGACAGAACAGAGTTGATCTAAAGGATGTCTGAGACAGAACCAGTCTAGAACCCTCTCAGAATGACTCTACTCTAGAACACATGTAGACCCAGCCTACTAGATTTTGTCCAAGAGTTCCTTAAAGTCTTTAGTAAAGAGGAATTCAACCAGCTTCCTGAACACTGTCTCTAGGACTATACAATTGAATTGACTGAGGGTTTCTAACTTAAGGATTGTAAGGTCTACCTACTTAACAGAGACAAGTAGGAGGTGCTTGATGAGTTCCTTTGGGAAAATCTTTAGAATGGCTGGATCCAACCCTTAAAGTCTCTTATAGCCTCCCCTTTCTTCTTCATCAAAAAGAAAGATAGGAAGCTTTATTCAGTCTAGGATTATTATAGTCTTAATAAGGGTACTGTTAAAAACAAGTACCTACTCCCTCTAATTCAGCAGCTCATTAATAAGACACATACATTTAGGGTTTTCACTAAGTTAGATGTTTGATAAGGATACAATAATATTCAGATCTAAGACAGAGATGAGTAGAAGGCTGTGTTCTAAACCAATTACAGACTGTACAAACTGACTATAATGTTCTTCAGACTAACTAACTTGTCTACAACATTCCAGTCATTCATGAATCACATTCTTACAGATCTGATTAACTCAGGACATGTTAGTATATATCTAGACAACATTCTAATCTTCACCTAGACAGTCAAGCACTATTACTGACTAATCTGAGTAGTTCTACAACAGCTCTGAGATAATAACCTGTTCCTTTAAGAAGTAAAGTACTCTTTTGTACAGGAGTCAGTAGATTATCTGAGCTTTGTAATCAGTGGAGGAGAGGTCTGTATAGATCTAGCAAAGGTAACTACAGTTTAGAACTGGCTACAACCTCAGAACCTAAAACAGGTCCAAGTGTTTCTTAGGTTTACAAACTACTACTAATACTTTATTTAAGGCTTTAGTACTATTGCCTAGCCCCTTTACAATCTTACTAGCAAAGATGTTCCTTAGTAATAGAATGATCAGTAGCAGTCTGTGTTTAAGTCCCTCAAGTAGGCTATTACTAGTAAGTCTATATTAGTAGTTCTGACAGTTGTAGACAAGTTCTAAGTCAAAGCCAACTCTTCCAACTTTACAAATAGAGTAGTACTGTCCTAGTTCATTAATAGAAAGTAGTGTCTAATAGTGTTCTGATCAGAATCCCTCTCTGTAACAGAACAGAACTACCTTATTTATAACAAGGAACTCTTTACAATTGTCTGTTCCCTAGAGGAGTAGTATTAATATCTCCTTAGTACTGTACAGAAGTTTAAGATTTAGAGTAATCACCTTAATCTCTAGTACTTCTGAGCACCTCAGAAGCTCAACTACTACTAAGCCTGCTAGATGTTAGAACTGTAGAACTATAACTTTGTACTAACCTACAAACCTGGAACACAAATGACAAAAGCTAATTTACTCTCAAGACAAGCAGGTTATGAAAAGGGGGAGAATAATAACAAAAACCTTGTACTTCTAAACAATTCCTATTTCATGTCTAAGACAATCTAAGAGATCTGACTCAAATCTGAGAATGTCAACCTTGTCACCTGTATATAGTAAGCTCTGAGACACACACAGGACTAGGTTATAGTAAAGCAGCTAGAGAAGCAGGCTAGGGATTAGAAGGAGGATAAGGATGGACAGGTTTACTAAGAAGGCTGACTGTATGTTCTAAAGGATTGGAAGCTGTAGGAGGACATTGTCTGAGCTTATTATAATAATCCAACTATAGAACATTCAGGCTAGTACAAAATGTAGGAACTTATTACTTAGAACTACTAGTGGTCAGGAATGTAGAGGGAAATCCTAAAGTACATAACTAGTTGTAATATGTACTAACAGACTAAGGCCTACCAGACAAGGGTTTAGGCTTCCTTACATCTGTATCAGATTCTAGATCACTCTTAGGAAGAAGTCTTAGTAGACCTGATTAGTAAGCTACCTGAGTCTTAGGATTACAACACTATCTGTATAATTGTCAACTGATTCTCTAAGCAAGTCTATACAGTTCCAACCTGAACAGAACTCACTTTTAAAAGCATAGTGTGTATCTATTAGGATTATGTCTTCTAGTTGTACAGACTCCCTCAGAAGCTTATTCACAATTGTAGACTGTAATTTGAGTCAAAATTTATATAGAACTTGTATACACTTCTCAGAATTCAAGGGAACCCTTCTACTATATATTACCTGTAGACTGACAGTCAAACTGAGCAAGTCAATCAGGAGATCAAGCTCTACCTTCAGATGTTCATTAATCATCAGTAATTGGATTAGTCTGAATAGTTAGCTCTGACAGAATTTGTGTACAATAACTAGTAACACTCTACAACAGGACAGTCCCTGTTCTTCCTCAATCATAAGAGACATCTGTACTAGGGGACAGTTCTAAACTGGAACAATAGTTCTGAATCTACAACAGACTTTACAGAACAGATACACAAGACTAGGGAGGATGTACAAGCTCTTTTAGAAAAGGTAGTATAGGTCATAAAGTAGAACTATGTTAGCATTTATTCCAGATAAATGTGTCATATGTCTTAGACATGTCTTCTGAGACATACATCCAAGACACACAATATTAGATAGTATATATAATACTTAATATAAGGACAATGAAGCTCATAGGACACATATAACAGTACACAACACATTACCAACTATGCAGTCGACTTGTATCAACGCCTACACACCATGAGCAGAGCCCACTGAACCCCTACTAGTGTGAACTACTCTAAGGGAATCATTGCAACCTCAAAACACTAACAGGTTATGAGCCTTGTGCTCCCTGCTCATGTCTACATTGTTACTACACTTTTATCTTACCCTCTACAAATGCAACTCTTCGAAATCATCATCTAAATGATTATGATTCCTCCTCACTGGCTATATGTATGACTATATGCACCACAATCATCATTGCAAACGCTTCAGTGTACTATATACCATAGTACAAATGATATGATACACTCAATCATACTAAACTTGATAAGTATCATCAAACTACTCTATTTAATGCTGAATCAATTTGATTCTACACATACAATCCATTCTAATT
>NW_006760389.1:3587819-3592747 GCF_000271605.1 Fomitiporia mediterranea MF3/22
AAATGTGTCATATGTCTTAGACATGTCTTCTGAGACATACATCCAAGACACACAATATTAGATAGTATATATAATACTTAATATAAGGACAATGAAGCTCATAGGACACATATAACAGTACACAACACATTACCAACTATGCAGTCGACTTGTATCAACGCCTACACACCATGAGCAGAGCCCACTGAACCCCTACTAGTGTGAACTACTCTAAGGGAATCATTGCAACCTCAAAACACTAACAGGTTATGAGCCTTGTGCTCCCTGCTCATGTCTACATTGTTACTACACTTTTATCTTACCCTCTACAAATGCAACTCTTCGAAATCATCATCTAAATGATTATGATTCCTCCTCACTGGCTATATGTATGACTATATGCACCACAATCATCATTGCAAACGCTTCAGTGTACTATATACCATAGTACAAATGATATGATACACTCAATCATACTAAACTTGATAAGTATCATCAAACTACTCTATTTAATGCTGAATCAATTTGATTCTACACATACAATCCATTCTAATTGTCTACAAACCTTTAGCACTCTCATCTGAGCATACCAAATGTAAATTGTCTTGTCTGGAAGACTACAATCACTTTATACAACAAGATATGATACAATACTTGTAACCGGAACGTATTATCTATGTGGACCTAGACACACCTGTCTGAGCATCCCAAACACACATCGATTTATTAAACTAACAAGACATGTATTGGATACATAATACAAGACATATATTGGATACAGACAATGTATTGGATGTCTAAGACATACGGACGGATGAACTAGTTGCTTTAAATGCAATGAGTACTCAATAATACTATATCCAAACACTGAATTACTTCATCTTACACCACAGAGACACATTATATTAATAATGTCTCACATAATGAACAAACATTTGATAGTATATCAATAATATAAATGATTAATACTATAAACGAAAGAACAACACTAGCAAAGCATAATAACAATATAAAGAAATATATTACAAACGTATAATCAATCTAATAATGATTAGGCAAACGAATAAAATGAAAACAAGAGTATAAATGCTACTAAAGTATAATAACTCAAATATAAAAACGATTTATACTATCACAAATGAACGATCACAATAAATAACATATATTTACAAAATACAAACATATCACATAGATAAACGAATATACAAACGTACAAAGTAATAATAATGCATTCAAATGCATAAAACTATTAATTGTTGAATAACACAATGTTGTATGCAAAATACAATTGAACGAACGTATAATAACACATAAAACAAGTAATAAAACATACGAAACAATGTTGTGAACAGTCTAAACATATAATAACAAACATATATACTTATACAAAATATTACATTAAATTAAAACATAATGCTACAAACAATGAAACAATATAATGATACATATATGCATAATATTAACACAATATTAATACTATACAGACAAATACATATCTTATACCTCACACAATTACTATTACAATGCAAAATCAAACGAACAATAGTTACAAATACATTGTAACAATATAATATATTAATAAGATATACATGATAACAAAGTATTAAGTCAATACAATTAATACAATCAGTATAAACAATATAAACAATTAAATATCACTTAAAAATGTGACAAAATACAATAATACAGACACAAAACAAAACAACTAATGCTACAAAACATCAGAGCCTAATATCAGATAGTCTGAAGGGCCATACAACAGAACAAACACTGCTGCCAAGTACACAAAAGACAAACGAATGTTGGAACAAAATCCAAAGAAACAAACATAAGTTCAGAACTCAATCAAACACTTTACAAATGATTAAACACAATGTGTGACAGATTTAATAGATCACTGCAAACAGTAGAAAGATAGAATTCACAAAGAATAAATCTATGATCAATACTTAAAGCATATTATTAGCTATTTGAAGTTCAAACAATATCATAACAGTGTATTCTTCATTAACAGCCTTGCTTGAGCTTGCACCTATCACAAAAGAATAAAATACATAAACAGAACAGAAACAAAACACTATAGCTCGAATACTTTTGTCATCAAACAGAAGACAAATGATACTGAGCAAATTTAATCAACACATCATAATGTATACAAATAAAACAAACAAAATTGCAAACTTATGCTTGCTAAAACAACACTATACTAAATGATTAACAAACTATTCAGACGTATGCATAATAATCAAACAAAATACACAAGCATACATACAATCTATTTGAGTATAAACTCGAATAACAAAAAGTACAAATGCTATAAAGAATTAATAATGAAATCGGACAAAAATAACAAATAACATTAAAGTTATTAAACAAAACACATTCACACATTAATACACAATGCTTAAACAAATGATTAAATGATGAAAACACATGAACAAATTAATTACACACACACAAAAGCCAATTGCTCAAAGCAAACCTTCTTGAATTGAAGGGGAGTAATAGTATATATTCACAAACATAAAATTCACAAAACATAAAACATAATGAATAATAGAAACATAGCAAACGATTAAATGATGTGGAAATATTGACTACATCACTATTTAACCTTGCACATCCTACAAAACATAATTACAAAGTTATTACAACAAATAAGAAGTGAATCCATTGAATTCAACAATGAAATACCTATGTAAGAGACATTTTCTCTGAAATCTTTAATGGTCACACCATACATGGCACCAATTGAATGTATTACAAACAAATATATTACAGAGCATATACTTAAACACAAAGAAGTATGCTACATACAAAGATGTTGAGCAGAAAAGCATCTCCAGTACATAATGAACTATACAGAAATATTGAACACAACTATGCTTTCCTCAAATGGAACATATAATACATTGAAAATAATGATCACACATCATGCAAAACTTACAATACTTATTCCCTAGTATGCAGGACATAATAGCAAACAAATAATCAACCAAACAAAGTAATATTCAGACAGATAATTAAGAATTAATGTAATGTAGCCAAGAAATGGCACATATTCCCAAAGCAATCAATGCTAGACATGTGAAGCACTTGTGTAAGTTAATTAAAAGAAGTAACAGACGTAACAGTGATCAAAACATTAATCCTTTCAAAGCAAACAAGATAACATTGATCATAATGAACGAAATGAGTAATACACTCAAAATTAACAAAATAAATTCATATCTCATAACAAACACATACATATATTCAGCAAATAAAGTGAATATAATGATTAAAACAATATCAAACAGAATTTGACACAAAATAAGCAATAAAACAAACGAATATTATGATATATAATGAAAAATAGAACTGTGAAGTGTACTACTTCATCTATCTACAAAATAAAAGCAACAAACACATATTATAACTGTGCAGAGCAATATATTAATCAAATAAACATTATGCAATGATAATAAAACATTATCACAACAATAAAATGATACAAACATACAAATAACATTATAGTTTGTAAAAGTCAAAGGACACATTAAATGATAACAAATGCAATGCACACATATATTGATAATAAATATATGTACTGCAAAACGGCAAAACAATACAAACATATCATATGTTTAAAACATAAATAATGTGCCTAAACAGACTTACAAACAGTCAGATGATAAAACAATACAAATAATGGAAGAATAAAACCTCATTCAACCTTAATATGAAGCAATCTAACATATCATACATGATATTACAAATTGCAAACAATACAATGCTTCAATATAAAGGCATAGAACTACAATTGAATGCTTAAAAGGCATGAATACAAAACAAAACAAACAAAGATGATACATGATGAATAGAGGACATCATAATAACATCAATAACACATTTTACAAGTATGATTCAACAGTTTCATTGCAAAAGTAAAAGTGGAAAAACTACTAGTAACACAATTCAAATGTGCAAGAATACAAATTAATGTGAACAAATTAATAACACACACATTGTTATTAAATATAGTATTAACTATACAAACAAAACAATACGAACAAAGTACAATTCTAATTACACAACGAGTGTAAGAATATAAAACGAACTACACGTATAATAATATGAATACAAATGAAACGAATAATGGAACAACTGCAGAACAGTGTAGTATGAAGAAATAAACATACTATGACACAAAACAAACAATATGACATGAAAAACAAACGAAACAAAGTTATAACATATCATATTAAATTGTGAACAAGAAAACTACTATCATACGAATGATAAAACATTATAGTAACAACTATAACATTAATAATATTAAAACTACGAACGAATGAATGCTAAAGAGATCCTGCAGCTCTCTTGGCAATCATAATTGAATTAACAATCAATTTATTACATCAAACGTTATAATAATACATTGGACGAATGCAACACTTACAGTGGACTTAATATATGAAGCAAACAAAA
Organism: Fomitiporia mediterranea MF3/22; assembly: GCF_000271605.1. Classification (NCBI taxonomy): domain Eukaryota; kingdom Fungi; phylum Basidiomycota; class Agaricomycetes; order Hymenochaetales; family Hymenochaetaceae; genus Fomitiporia; species Fomitiporia mediterranea. The sequence continues at coordinate 3,592,269 of NW_006760389.1, forward strand.
CATTTACATTGTGGATGTAAATGATATTAGTAAAACAACAAACGAACACTTATCAAACATTATATTAGCCTGATCAACTAGTATAAGTTTGAAGGGGAGTGTTAGCATTTATTCCGGATAAATGTGTCATATGTCTTAGACATGTCTTCTGAGACATACATCCAAGACACACAATATTAGATAGCATATATAATACTTAATATAAGGACAATGAAGCTCATAGGACACATATAACAGTACACAACACATTACCAACTATGCAGTCAACTTGTATCAATGCCTACACACCATGAGCAGAGCCCACTGAACCCCTACTAGTGTGAACTACTCTAAGGGAATCATCATGACCTCAAAACACTAACAAACTATGATTGGAAGAGGTCTACAGCCAAGGATTACTAGCCTAGTAATAAGGTTATACTAGAAGCTACTAATCTGACCTTGGGTCACCTAATGAAGAAGTTAGACAACAAGTGTTT
>NW_006760389.1:3593348-3608332 GCF_000271605.1 Fomitiporia mediterranea MF3/22
ACTGACACTACCAGGCAGGCTACTTACAGATATTAAACCTGGACAGGCATTATGCTTAAATAAAGTGTTATACAGATTGAAACAAGCAGGTAGACAATAGTACAAGAAGATTACTGAACTACTACTTAAGATCAGATTAGAACAAGCTAATTACAATCATACTGTATTTTACAAGAAACAAAATAATAAAACAATTCTTGTAACATTTATACACATTAACAATATTACAATTATTAGCAAAACTATTACTATAATAACAGTATTAAAACATACATTAAGACAACACATTACATTTACTGACAGTAACAAAATACATTAGTTACTTAGTATTGAAATAAGCTGAGATAGACCTTAACAAATGATTAGCTTACAGTAAAAGCATTATATTAAAAGTATAATCAAGCATTACTACTTTGAAAACAAAAAGGCACTACAAATGCCTATTACTCCTGGAATAGATCTATCTAACAATACAAACAATACATACAATACAAACAAAAGTAATAATGAAACAATGTCATACATGAATATGGTAGGATTGTTAAGATATGTTACAGACTGTACACAGCCAAACATATCCTATATTACTAGGCAATTAGTGTGCTACTGAGAGGCAAGGTTTTGGTGAGCTTGTTCCCTCTAGTGTTGTTGTAGGCTCTGGTCAAAACTCCTCCCTATTCCAAATAGGAAAGAACTAACTACATGAAGAAAGTGATTATGTAATCCAAAGAATTAAATAAAATCAAGAAGATCTGATAGTAACCAAAATCAGAACTCTTCACCTCCCTAAGCTTTAAATAGTGACTGTTCTCAGTCACTTGCTTTAAGAAGCAATAATAAAGAGTAAGTATAAGGAGTGTGGGTAAGGATAAAAGGTATTAATCAAAGTAAGATAAAGAAACAAAGAGTGTGAGTCTCAAGTAAGAATGAGTGTCTATAAAAGAAAGGGGTATAAGGGAATGTTAGAGTAAAGAGAATGTAACCTGTACCAAGGCCAAAGGCTTGCCAGACCAATCCTCTCCAACTCTAACATAGATGGTAGTAGTAGTAAGTAGTAGGTTTCATCTAACAGTTACTCAGGTCTCAACCTGACACTTCTGGTTCTGATCTGCTAGGTCTGTCAAGGTCAAAATCTGATTACTATCCTTGAAATCCTTTGTCTCACACTCAGTTAATGTGAAGAACAGTCTCCTGATTATTATGTCAAACATTGTGTCCTTTACTATATGAACCAGTATTACTATTAATATTCCACCTACTAACACCTTGAGTCTTAGAATGACACCTTCAATTACAATTGATCCTACATTTGCTGGCCTGAGGTTTGTCCACACTTGCTCCTTTAGTACTCTCAAGTGTTTCTAAACATCTTTACACATTATGTTCATAACAGCTCCCTGGTCTAGTAAGCTCTTAGTCTCTAATTTGTTGTTCAGCTTTACTGTTGCTAGCCTGACTGGTACACTTCTGGCCTTGTTGTTACTGACTGGGGTGCCTATCTGACACTCCCTTGCTTAACACTACTCTGATCCAACAGCTTCTGACATCCTCCTGTGTAATCTGCTCCTGCTTGGTATTCTTGCTAGGCTTGACTGATTCTCATTGTCTTACTACTTGATCCTTACAGATACACTTCTAACCTTGTTCATCTGGCTTGCTACTACTCTTTACAACAGCCTCTACTACTCATCTATTGTACTATTCTCCCTTGTTCTTGCTGGTACACTTCCAGCCTTGTTTGCTACACTCACTCCTCTACTCTACTCTTGTTCTTGTTCTCTAGCTCAAATCCAACTCAATCTAACATAATCTACTACTTTCCTACACAATCTGCTTGTTCTCAGCTCTACTGCTAGGCTTGACTGTGCTTTGTTGTCCTTACATACAACACTTGTACCTGTGTACTGATTCTCTCTACTGTCAGTCCTTGCTTCCTCACTTGTCTCTTCCTCCTCTGTCTTTACAGGTCCACTTCCAGCCTTGTTCAGCATTTTGTTACACATCTGAGTTGTCCTCATAAGCTTAGCTACATACTAGCACTCAAGCTCCAGAGCTATCACAAACAACTTGTAGTGTGTCAACATGACAACACTGTCTATCATCCAGTCTAAGACCTGCTTGATGATCTTGCTCAACTCAGTACTTTACTTTAGTCTGACTTTAACCAGCTTTGTGTTAGCCTTTATAGTCCTTACCTCCTCTCTTTGTCTCTTTACATCCCTTAAGTGTTCCTCCAACCTTGTCACCTCTACATCCAAATCTGCTCTAAGAACAGCTTTGTGCTTTTCTCCCTCACTTGTATTCAACCTATCTTTTGCTTTATTGATTGTGCCTACTGTGAACACAGGCTTGTCTTTATAGTATCAGTCTATATACTCCTTCAACATTACTCCCTCTACACTGGCTAGCACAAATGCCCTACTTATTAACACAATCTTCTGCCCCAACCTTATACACTTCCCCCTCTGAGTGTACTTGCTCACAGTCCTACAGTTATGTATAAAATGTCCTTACTTTCTACAAAAGTTGTAGGTCCTCTCATGCTTCAGGTTGGATTTTACAGAATTAGCAGATTGGTCAGTTTTGCATGCTTGATTCATCAGTATCTTCCTAGACTTGCTTGCTTCATTAACCTGAGCTTATAACTCTTTGAGCTTCCTCACAATCTTTACATACTTGTCTCCTACTTCTTTCTCTAGCTTCTCCTTTAGCAACATTACTGTCTAGTCTTAGCCTGCCTCTGTCTGCCCTGCTAGAAGAATGTGGTCTGCTAGCCTAACTATATTAGCAAATTTGAATAGCTTGCTCACATCCTTGTCCACATAGAGAATCTCCAGTCATTGTGTCAGGTTTGTCCTCAGTGTCCCTCTAATCCCTCTCTAGAACTCACAGTTTAACTCACATACTAACATCTTCTCTTACTCCTTCAAGTACTCTGCTTACACCTGGAACTTGTAGTAGTAGCAGCTAAACTCTGTCTGTACTATCATTTCCTTCTCACTCTGTACATTAACTAGTTGTGTAATATTAGCTCTTGTATAGTATTAACTATTGATCAGCTCTAGATAGAGCTTTCTGATCTCCTCTTTCACAATACTCTAATCACACACTCCTTTCTTCTTCAACTTGGGCACAGTAGCCTACAAACTGTTACAGCTTGTTACTGTATAGTATGTTACTTGCTTGTACATCCACTCAGTGTCCTTCTGGAAGTTGGCAGCTAACATCTTGATGTCTTCAAAGAACTACAGAAGTTCCTCAAGCTTGCTACTGTCAAAGTACAGTACTTCTCTTGATCCTCTTCTCAGCAGCCATATTATTGTACTTCTTGTGTATCAAAACAGTCAGTTTGATTCAAAACAAGCATAGTAAGGCCCTCAAGACCAAGATCAAGACAAAAACAACCTAGACACTTTAGAACAGAGGCACTACCCCTCACAGTAGGCTCCAAAATGAGAGGCAAGGTTTTGGTGGGCTTGTTCCCTCTAGTGTTATTGTAGGCTCTGGTCAAAACTCCTCCCTATTCTAAATAGGAAAGAACTAACTACATGAAGAAAGTGATTATGTAATCCAAAGAATTAAATAAAATCAAGAAGATCTGATAGTAACCAAAATCAGAACTCTTCACTACTTACAAAAGCTCTAAACACATTACTACAAAGTAGTGAAACATTACTTTACATATTTAAAATATACAACAAATTGTTGGCTTCAACTCAGAAGCACAAACACCTTAAAACTACAAGGCTATTGTGATACAGACAGACAAATGACAGAAGGACATAAAGTAATAAACAGCTACATCTTTCAATTAGCTAAATTGACCATATCTTAGTCAAGCAAACAGTAAAACCTGGTACTACTATCTGTTTACAAAGTAGAGTTGTAAGTGCTAGTGTATACTACTCAAGAAGCCATTTGGCTCAAACAATTTGCCAAAGAAGTACTGTAGACTGAATTAGCACCCATTACAATTTATTGTGATAATCAAGGTGTAATAAAGACTGTAAAGTCTGACAAAATAACATACAATGCTTACACTAAACATCTTGATTTACAAAAAGACTTTGTGTAATGTTATATTCAAAACAATTACATTAATGTATACTATGTTCAATCACAGAACCAATTAGCAGACATCCTTACAAAAGCTCTCTATGTCCTACAGATCAAGCATCTAAACAAACTATTAGGCATACAGTCCTAGTTCTTAATTAATGCTTGAAGGGGAGTATTAGATTGTACTCTGGATTAGGAAATCCCTAATTGCCTTATGTAGAGTTACTACACTTGGAATGTCTCAGATTATCAGACTTTACTATATAGTATATAAGGTAGACACTTGCTTGATGTCTCAATAAGAGAGAGTACTTGGGGCACTCCTACTACACTTGTTAAAATCCCCTCTATACTGTTACTAACAGTATATATAACAAAGAGTGTTTCTACAAATAGTAAGAATATGAGAATGGTTGAGGGATTTGATAATAAAGAACTGTATAGTAATAGGCTTCTGTCTGTGCCTAGTACTAGTTGTTGTATGTATAATGTTCTAATCCTTTCCTTAATCTGATACAAAGCTACTTTTTTTTTATAGCTTGTTAACTTTGTTTAGGATAATATTACAAAAGTTACTTACTTTTATAATATCTGGATATCCTTGTTCTAGTGCAAGTAATGTACTGTGTAACAGATTACAATGTTGTTGTAATGTATATAGGTAGCCTGAGTATCCTTGGATTTGTTCAATCCAAATTTGTTAATTAATAAGAGTGCCTGTTGTATAGACAATAGTTAATACTACTCTTCCTTGTTTGAAAGAGTCTAGAGGAATTTCCCCTTGTATCCAAAATAGTATTCCTTTAATACCTCCTAGTATCAACACTTGTTCCTGTGTATAGACTACTAAGTAATCAAGAACTAGTAGTACTTCTTAATTAACCTTTCTTTTCTTACTATAAAAGAAAGTTACTTACCTTAACAACTGTTCTAAGTAGTAGAGTAACTTGTCTACCTACTTTAAAAACTAATTATTAAGGTTAGTTAATATTATAAAGTAAGTATTAGAGTTAATATACTTGTGTACTAACTCCAGGTTTGAGTTCCTCTTAGTAGACTAGAGCTTTACTAGAATAGTAAAGATTTGTAACTAAGTTAGAGTTTTATTAAAGTGTTAGATATACTTACTTTACTAGTCCTAATCCTTAGGAATAGTAACAGAATAGAGTATAGAGGGTAAGACTTGTAGACTTATAAAGTGAGAGGGTAGAGGAGTCCTACTTTAGTCAAGCTACAAGTGTAGCCTAGTAGGTTAGTAGTAGAGTACTTCTAAGTACTAAGTAACTTAAGTTAATAAAACTATCTTTTGAGGGCCAAACTGGCCTCCTTATATACCTTTTACTAGAGTAATGTTACTCTAGTGACTTTAGTAACTCTCTTCACTGTTGTTCCTATGAAGTAGAGCTAGCTAATCCTTTAGACTGTTGAAACTCCTGTGAAGTGTCTAAGAGAAGATCACAGGTGATTTGTTAAGTTTGAGGGGGAGCTAAACCACAAGTCTTAGGAGACTAGAGTGGTTCTGAACAGGTGCAAGTTCTTCCAGTACAGTTGCAACCTTGGAAGAGTGATGTGAATAACAGAAAGTACACTTTGTGAAGTGCACAACAAACAATCTGATACAGAAAACAATGAAGACTAAAACTATGCCTCATGCTAGAGGACTTTGAGATGAGAGACAAGAGCTAAATCAATGGGTGAACTATCTGAATTCCCCCCATATCTAGTACATGAGTAGCTGTATTTATAGTTTTCTGAGTTCTGGAAAAGCATAGTACTAACAGGGAAATGTCATGACTGAACAAAAGAAAAATAACAAAATATACAAGAACAAATAAGAGAACCTTTTGCCAGAGGTTGGAAGAAAATAGGGTGAAAATGCATGAGGAAAATTTAAGTGGTCTGCATTCTAGCCACAGGAAATGTTATACAAAAGGGAAAAGCAAGATTTACATTAAAAGAAATAGAAGGTTCTCATACTGTTATCATCTGATTGGTACAGACAAAGTGCAGAGAGTTCTGAGATTTCCAGCAGTCTCCTGAGATCAACACTTTGATTGCCCTGATGTCCTATCTGATTGGAAGATTGCAGTACTTTGATCCGGGCAATGATGACGTAATGGTTTGCTGAGCCACTCACTGTGACACAACTTGTGTTCTGAGCCTGTGATAAGTATGTGATCTGTACATCCTGTGGAGAAAACAATGTGTGTAAGCCAATTCCAAGACTGTACACTCTTGCAGTTCTGTTTACAAATGCTTGCAATGCAGAATAGTTGAGTGTTCTCAGAGTAGGCTTCTATGAGTCATGTGAGTGTTCAGAATTGATTGCCATGATTGTCTACATGTGATGTACAGTTCTTAGCATGATACTGATTGTTTCACTGTATACTACACTAGTTTGTGTCTTCTATTAATCTGCTAACACTAGTTTGTGTCTTCTTGTATTCTAGATTAATCTTCTAATGACTCCTTTACTGTATTGTTATGTCTTCCATACTTCCTCTTATACTTCTAATAACTCCTTATAAGTCCTCCTAACTAGTTATACTGTGTAAGCTGTGTAATACTTTTCCTATAAAGTAGAGCTCTCTATTGTTCTGTAGTCTTCTTATGACTCTGTCTGACTCAACCTGTACTTTCTGTATACTAGTTTGTAATACACTTTCTTATGAGGTAGAGTATTATAACTTCTAATAACTCCTTATGACTTTTGTAATATAAAAGGCTGTACTTCTGTACTACTCCTAGAACTTACAACCAAAGTTCTAGACTACCTTGTGTACACTCTAGAACTAACAACTAATGTTCTAGATCTTTCCCTAGGTCTTCTTCAATAGACTTAGTTTAGGAGACAATTATCCTTATTAACTTCTAACCTTATCTTATACTTCTGTATTCAATCATAGAACTTACAACCAAAGTTCTAGATTGTCTCATGTATTCCTCATGTTGTCCTTATATAGTCCTCATGTTTATAACTTCATTACTTTCCTATCTGTATAGGCAAAGTGTATAAAGGAGACTACTTTCCTGTAGTCTCTCCTCAGAGCTCTCAGTTCCCTTTCCTTTACTAGTACTAGTCCTCCTTAAGTATAAAGCTTTAGAGTATTGGCTCTAACTCTTTACTAGCTTTAATAGTCCTTTGTCTTTGTACAAAGAGTTCCTAGCTAGCTATATAGTTTCTCTTCAAGTAAGTATAATATTTTCCTTTTATCTCTTCAGGTTTTCTCTTAGTCTTTTCCTTTATACTTCTTACTCTGAACACTATACTCTTTCCAGATCCTCTCTCTATACAAGCATTCTAAATGACTTGTCTTTAGTTGAGATTATTAAGTAATACTGTACTAGAGTATGTGTTTAACCTTAGAGAGATAAAGAACTTGTTTACAGGTTTTGTTACCTTTTCCTAACTAACTTAGTACTTACTCCTTCCTGTCCCCTCTCTCTACTAATGGATTGATCACTCATTAGTAATAATTAGAGGTTAATAATGCTGAGCTAGAGTTCTTACTAAGTAGGACAATAAAGGTAGCCTAGTTGATCTGGCCAATCTCTAGACTTGTGACTAATAGAGTTTTGTATATAAACTACTTAGTTCCAAGTCTTGAGTTAAGCTTTTCCAAACTTAGTTACTGTATTTTACAATTCCTAACAGTTCTCTACTCTTACACTTTCAGTTCTACAGGATTTACAACCTTCTGTACTAGAACTTAGGACTTCTGTCTCTCAGGAGTACTGTTTATAAACTATATATAGGCTGACTCTCCTTATAACTCTTACTACTACCCCTCCTTACTTTATTATTCTGTTCCTTTGTCTACTCCTTCATTCTTTGTTCCTTCTATAGTCTTTTACCCTTTATCTATCCCTTCATTCTTTGTACCTTTATCTTTGACCTTTCTTTCTTTTATTCTTAGTAGCTTACTATTCCCTGAGTACTCTTGTATAGTTTAGTATATATAAGTATATAAGATCAGACTAGTTCTGTAGTCTTGATCTTGTTTACTCTAGATAGTCTAGTACTTTTAGGCTCACTCTATATATCTTATACTTGTCTTACTCTCTCTCTCTGTCTGTTCTGTAAGTTCTAACTATGTTCTAGTACTTACATTCTGTATTTCTGTTATATAAAATAGTTGTAGTCTGAGTCTCCTTACTAAGCCTTTAGGTCCCCTTTATACTATTACTAACATTAAATTAAGACTACCTATTACTATCCTATAACTCTCTTATATTTTAAGCATTAGTATGTACTATTGTGTTAATCTCTTTTCTTTGTCCTAACCCTTTTACATTTTTAAATTTTAAACTTTCTAAACCCTTTTAAACTTTTGCCACCCTTCTTCTATTTATTACTCTTTTTAGTTTAGTGTTAATTCCTTTATAGTGTAAACATAGACTCTTCTAAACTGACTGTCACTCTTACTGTCCTACTAGATTAGTAGTTACAAGTAGACCTAGCTTAATACATACAGACCTCTATCTAAGAGGCCTTTACTAACTATATGTCTCTAGCCTAGCTACAACCTGTTCTAATTGTTCTAAAAGTTGTAACCTGTTCTAGAAAGAAAGTGTATGTAGTCTACCCTTCAGACTTTAACAAGTAGTACTTTAAGAACTTCTAGTACTAAGTTGAACTATACATAACTACTATATTGACTAATCTATTCTCAGATTTTAATTATGTCTTATTTGTCCTTTCCTTCATAAAGGAAGGTAATACAGTCACTTAGGCCTAAAACTGGATTAAAGGTTATTAGATTGAAAGTCTGATCTGACTTTAGAACAATGAGTCATACTTAGAATTTATGAGACAGCTTTATACTTCCTTTATTAATCTGAACAAGAAGTATAATGTGTAGAGTAAGCTTGTGTCTTTATAACAGAGTAAACATTCTACTAATACCTTCTTTCAGGAGTTTGATATTCTGGCCTAGAAGGTAGGATTTGTACTCAGGTTTAATAATGTCCTTATTAGAATGCTTGAAAAAGCTCTTCACCTAGAATTAGTTAATAAGATTCTCAGAATAATACTAGAACTAATTACTTATACTAACTAGAAGACTTACACTATTTCCTTTAACTAAGCTATAGTCTGAATGTGTCAAGTCTGTGTAGAATGCTCTCACATACATCTGACTCTAACAGTTTTAAGCTTATAGATTGATCTGCCTGTAATTTGTAATCAATCTGTTCTGATAAACATTAGAGAAGCCTGAAAGTAAGGAGTATACTTTACCTACAGAAAGTTAGGGTACTAAATTAAGGACTGTCTATAGAAGTGATAGTATATTTGTCAGGTTATTAGAGTAATAATGAGTAATGAGTAGGATTTGTAGTAAGAAGCCTTTTCTACAAATCTAGAAGTCACCTTAGAACTCTCAGACTCTAATTATATACTCTAGGATTTTGTAGAGACCTAACAGTAAATGTAGTACTAAAGGGCTATAACTCAGATTTTTTAACAGCTACTTTTGATTTAATAGATACTGTAAGACTAGAAGTAAATAAAGTAGAAAAAGTAGAAAAAGTAAATCTAGAAAATTATTTATTAAAAAAGAAAAAGTCAAAAACAAAAGTAGATAGTTCTCTTATTTCTTCTGATTCTTTTAATTCTTCTCTTCACACTTTATCTAAGTCTAAATCTGTACAATCTAACTTACTACTTCTGTATTCTAAGAACTTAGAATGTTTAGAATACTACTCAGCTCTGTTTACTACTCAGTAGTTTATCTATAGTATTAAGTAGAGATAGTCTTAACTAAGTTTGTAGTTGAGGATCTGAGTCTATCCTTGTTAAAAGAGAGAGGTTAATAAGGAAATATTAGTACATATACTTACTCTCTTAGATAATAAGACTGTACAAGCTGTACATTCCCTTCAGAACAAGTAGTAATTTATTAGAGAATGTTCTAAGTACTAGCTTTAGGTCCCTGTCCTCCTTACTCCCTTCTCAGGATTCTCTCAGATTTAAACAATAGTTCTAATAGATAGTAAATACACTAGTTTATACATTAATAAAGCCTTTATATAGAAACACTACCTTCCTACCTAATGTATTCTACTTCTAATCCTAGTATATAATATAGATAGAACCTTAAACTAGAATAGTTGAATCACTAAGTTTGTTCAACTATAAATAACTATTTAGGATTATAAGGAAAGTATTAAGTTTAGAGTTACTAACCTTAGAAAAACAGATATCTTTATTAGATTCAAATAACTTAAGGCTTACAACTCTACTATTAACTAGTTAGAGTAGACACTTGTGTTTAATTAGTGTTTTAAGTCTTACAGCTACCTTATACTACTGTTCTAAGTAAATACAAATGTTTCTAATATTACTAATAATTCTAATAAAGGTGACTAGTTGTTCTTCTTTGACTAGGATAGATATATAAACACATATTCTAGTTAAGACAGAATAGTGTTAATCTAAAGGATTTCTAAGAAAGAACCAGTCTAGAACTTACTCAGAACAACTCTACTCTAGAATGTATATAGACTCAGTCTACTAGATTTTGTCTGAGAGTTTCCTAAAGACTTTAGTAAAGAGGAATTTGACTAGCTTTCTAAATGTTACTCTTAAGACTATATAATTGAGTTGACTAAGGGTTTCTAACCTAAGGATTGTAAGGTCTATCTACTCAACAGAGATGAGTAGGAAGTACTTAATGAGTTCCTTCAGAAAAATCTTCAGAACAGTCAGATCCAACCCTTAAAGTCCTTTATAGTCTCTCCTTTCTTCTTTGTCAAAAAGAAAGATAAGAAGCTCTGTCTAGTCTAGAATTATTGTTACCTTAATAAGAGTACTATTAAAAACAAGTACCTACTCTCTCTAATTCAGAAGCTTATTAATAAGATGTATACATTCTAAGTCTTTACTAAGCTAGATATTTGATAGGAATACAATAATATTTGGATCTAAGACAGAGATGAGTAGAAGACTGTATTCTAAACTAATTGTAGACCTTACAAACTGACTATAATATTCTTTAGACTAACTAACTTGTTTATAACATTCTAGTCATTCATGAATTACATTCTTACAGATCTGATTAACTCAGAGTATGTTAGTGTGTATCTAAACAACATTCTAATCTTTACTTAGACAGTTGAGTACTATTACTAACTAATCTGAACAGTTCTATAGTAGCTCTAAAATAATAAACTGTTCCTCTAAAAAGTAAAGTGTTCTTTTGTATAAGAGTCAGTTGATTATTTAGGCTTTGTAATTAGTAGAGGAGAGGTCTGTATGAATCTAGTAAAGGTAACTATAGTTTGGAACTGGTTACAACCTTAGAACCTGAAACAGGTCCAAACATTCCTTAGGTTTATAAACTACTACTAATACTTTATCTAAGACTTTAGTACTATTACTTAGCCTCTTTACAATCTTACTAGTAAAAATGTTTCTTAGTAATAGAATGATTAGGAGTAGTCTGTATTTGAGTCCTCAAGTAGACTATTACTAGTAAGCCTGTATTAGTAGTTCTGACAGTTGTAAACAAGTTCTGAGTTGAAGCCAACTCTTCTGACTTTGTAAATAGAGTAGTACTATCTTAGTTCATTAATAGAAAGTAGTATCTAATAGTGTTCTAATCAGAATCCCTCTCTGTAACAGAACAGAACTACTCTATTTACAATAAGGAACTCCTTACAATTGTCTGTTCCTTAGAGAAGTAGTATTAATATCTCCTTAGTACTGTACAAAAGTTTAAGATTTAAAGTGATTACCTTAATCTCTGATACTTTTAGGCATCTTAGAAGCTCAACTACTACTAGGCCTACTAGATGTTAGAACTGTAGAACTATAACTTTGTACTAACTCACAAACCTAGAATACAAATAATAAAAGCTGATTTACTCTTAAGACAAGTAGGTTATGAAAGAGGAGAGAATAATAATAAAAATCTTGTTCTCTTAGACAATTCCTATTTTGTGTTTGAGACAATCTAAGAGATCTGACTTGAATCTAAGAATGTTGACTTTATTACTTACATACAGTAAGCTCTGAGACACACATAGGACTAGGCTGTAGTAAAGTAGTTAGAGAAGTAGGCTAGAGACTAGGAGGAGGATAAGGATAGACAAGTTTACTAAAAAGACTAACTGTATGTTCTGAAGGATTAAAAGCTATAAGAGAATATTGTCTGAGCTTATTACAACAATCTGACTGTAAGACATCTAAGCTAACACAAAACACAGGAACTTATTACTCAGAACTACTAGTAGTTAAAAATGTAGAGAGAAATTCTAAAGTATGTAACTAGTTATAATACATACTAATAGACTAAAGCTTACTAGACAAGGGTTTAGACTCCTCTACATTTGTATCAGATTCTAGATTACTCTTAGAAAGAAGTCTTGGTAGACCTGATTAGTAAGCTACCTAAGTCTTAAGGTTACAATACTATCTGTATGATTGTTAATTAATTCTTTAAGTAAGTCTACACAGTTCTGACCTGAACAGAACTTACTTCTGAAAGTATAGTGTGTATTTATCAGAATCATGTTTTCTAGTTGTACAGACTCTCTCAGAAGCTCATTCATAATTGTAAACTATAATTTAAGTTAAAATTCATGTAAGACTTGTACACTCTTCTTAGAATTTAAGGGAACTCTTCTACTATATATTACTTACAGACTAATAGTCAAACTGAGTAAGTCAATCAGGATATTGAGCTCTATCTTTAAATGTTCATTAATTATTAGTAGTTAGATTAGTCTGAATAGTTAGCTCTGACAGAATTTGTATACAATAACTAGTAACACTCTATAACAGAACAGTCTCTATTCTTTCTCAACTATAAGAGACATCTGTATTAGGGAACAGTTCTAATCTGAAACAGTAGTTCTGAATCTGTAACAGACTTTGTAGAACAGATGTACAAGACTAGGGAGGATATACAAGCTCTTTTAGAGAAGACAGTATAGGTTATAAAGTAGAACTATAATTGGAAGAGGTCTGTAGCTAAGGATTACTAGTCTAGTAACAAAGTTATACTAGAAGCTATTAATCTAACTATGAATTGTCTAATAAAGAAGTTAGACAACAAGTACTTTAGACCCTTTGTTATTAAGAAGAAGGTTAGTACCTTTACTTATAAACTCTAACTTCTAACAACTTAGAAGTGTATACACTCAGTGTTTAACAAGGTTCTATTGTCTTAGTACTATAACCCAGGTTTTCCTTTATAACAAAGACTCTTACTACCTCTACTAGAACTTGTTAGTTCTGAACTAGAATACAAAGTAGAGTATGTAGTAGATGTTAAGCTAGTGTACAGAAAGCTTAAGTTCCTTGTCTACTAGAAAGGGTACTTAGTTGAAGAACACACTTAGGAACCTGCTGAGAATCTCACCCATACTACTGAGGCAATCTGAGGCTTCTATCAACTTTATCCAAGTGCTCTATACTAGCTCTATCTTATAGATCTCCAAACTCTACTGTTCTGACCTATATTTAAACTACTAACTAAGCCTAATACTTACCAATTAGAATGATTGGTTTTAGAGAAAGGGTAATGTTACAGTTCTCTACTCTTGTACCTTTAGTTCTACAGGATCTACACTCTTCCATACTAGAACTTAGGACTTCTGTCCCTTGAGAGTACTGTCTATATATTATATACAGACTGACTCTCCTTATAACTCTTACTACTACCCCTCCTTACTTTATCATTCTGTTCCTTTGTCCACCCCTTTATTCTTTGTTCCTTCTATAGTCTTTTACCCTTTATCTATCCCTTCATTCTTTGTACCTTTATCTTTGACCTTCCTTTCTTTCATTCTTAGTAGCTCACTATTCCCTGAGTACTCTTGTGTAGTTTAGTATATATAGGTATATGAGATCAGACTGGTCCTGTAGTCTTGATCTTGTCTACTCCAGATAGTCCTGTACTTTTAGGCTTACTCTATATACCTTACACTTGTCTCACTCTCTCTCTCTGTCTGTTTTACAAGTTCCAACTACATTCTAGTACTTACATTCTGTATTTCTGTTGTGTAGGATAGTTGTAGCCTGGGTCCCCTTGCTGAGCCTTCAGGTCCCCTCTACACTGTTGCTGACACTCATCCTAAACACCCATTAACTCGTTTGGTGGTGTTATGTCCTCTATCATTCCTGGAGGAACAATTATGAGGGATCTGTCACAGGACTGAACATCCACTGACTGTGCACGTAGCATTATTATCGGTGTCGAACTGGCCGAGTCGACTTTATCCCTGTGATATACATTGTATCCAATCATTAGCTCTAGTGTGCTATGGTGAATACAATACAGGAATGTAATCTCACTTGTTGGTCCAGTTTCCAGCATCAGCATGCTCCAAACACATGGTAGCCATGAGTTGAAGAGGCCTCTTCATCCTCCTTTTTATCAGCATGAAGTCTACTCCACTGGCTGACGTATCTTCTATTGTCGATGCACAGTGTGGGGATGGCAATCTCGCTGTCCTGTTGCTCTCGTACTTTCCCAAGTTTGCAAGATCATCGGAAAGGACGATGCTGCGTGATAGCAGCTGCTTAACGTTGGTTGCACCCATTGCATTATTGAGTGATATGGAACGGGCATTGGACGGCCTTATACTCCGCTTCTTCGTCATCTACACCCTTGATTTGATGCTTCCTGCCCACCCAGACAGTGCAACCTTGCGAAGTCGTCCCTTCACTCTTCTTACAACTCTGACCGTGGCCTCACTGCTTGCGAACCTTAGGCTTGAGTACAGGCGGGATGGCAACGTTAAGAAGTTCTAGGTTTTGTGTCAGCTCTATGCTGCACTCATATACAGTAGTCCAGCTAATCGTCGCAAGGATTTTGCAAACCTTTGCCGGAAAGGCCCAAGGCTTGTTGCTTTTGAATTTCGGGTCTATGTCGTTTGCAGCTTGCTCTGTTTATGGAGCTGAAGGCATCATTACAGAC
>NW_006760389.1:3614381-3619074 GCF_000271605.1 Fomitiporia mediterranea MF3/22
TCGTGCTGCGAGAACCAACGAACACGTGTTACATGCGACAAATCCAAATCCTCGTTGGACATATACTGAGAGACCGAATAGTAAACGGCGTCTCTGTGTTGGCCACGATATACTTGTGACCCGTAACTTCGAATACAACGCCAGCAGATGGTTTGAAGAAGACGGAACAGTCCGTAAAGTTCAGAAAGGCCGATTGTAACCGGCTCAAAAATTCCGCATCCTTCTTATCACATAATCTGCCTAGAATTACGCTCGAGATGATTGATGCAGTCATCAATGATCGTTGAACTTCACCGTTCTCAACCACAGGGTTGATTTGAACAAGCCGACTGCTCGTATCTGTCGGCGCTGTTTGTTGCTGAAAAATCAAATCGTCGAGCATCTGTCGGTTGTGAATTGCTTGCTCCAGCTCATTCTTGGCAAAAGATTCTTCCTCGTCGAGTAAAGTTCGTGCTGACCCTCCATAGATCGCGTATGCTTCAGCCAGCTGTTCTGGAGAACGCTGCTGTTTAGCCAACTGGCTAGAAACACAATTAAGTGCTACATGTATATTCTGAGAGCAATAGAGTGTGCTTACCGAGACAAATAAATCTCACGCCACGTCCACGTTTCCATAATAAACCTCGACGGCTTATGATTCTTTTCAAAGGTATGATATTGTGACCGCATAGGGGAAGTTGTGACTAGCATTTGTACCCCAGAACGACTCGGCGTTACGGTTGACTGATTCGCGTTGCAGTCATACAGGATCAGTGTCTCGAAGGGTTGTTGTATAATCTCGTGATTATCGGTCCGTTCGTACAAATCTCGTGGAAATGTGTAAACGCCTTCGTTCTGGAATAAATAACACTTGCTGAGGTTTAACATCAAAACCGTCCGCTTTTTCTCGGTAAGTCGACACAAAAGACAGTAGGTCAGATATACAGTTTTGCCTGGTTGTGACATAAGTTTCCTGTGTCCAACTGTTGTAAAAAGGTTGTACGAACCTATGCCCGGTTGTCCAATAACCAGTACAAATTTAGGCGCTTTTTCTGCGACGAATTCATCAAGCTTCTTGTACTCGTCCCGGATCATAAACCGCGTTGCGAAATTTGCGCCCGTAAGTTGTATATCGGTTCTCGGCCAAAACGGTAGTTTTGTCAAATTAAAAAAAGTATCCGGAACTGGTTCCTTGTCCGACACTGATCCCTCGTCCGACACTGATCCCTCATCTGGCACCTTTTTTTTCGTCTCTCTACAGATCGTTGACAACCTTTCTTTTTGACCCCAGAGATACTTATATAAATTGAATATCAGTCCAGACTCAACGTCCTCTTCATTTTCCCCAAGCTTTTTAATAGACTTGTCTTCAAGTGTATGTAAGGATTGCGTGCTTGTCAACAACGAATTTATCCTAACGTACCACCTGTCTCAGAGGATTCTTCTCCACTAGGACGCGAGCGTTTGGCCGGAACGACCGCTGCACATATAGATTAGTCAAATTAGCGAGGAACCGGCAAAATCTTGTGGACGGGCAGAGAACAAAATACGTACTTGAACCAACCAGAGCAATAACATCTACCATCTTCTCATGCTCCGGGGTAGGTCCCTCAGGGAAATACTTGCTTAGACGACGTGCAGGGTACATACTCGCAGGCTTTGGAGGTGTGCGAAAGCAAGCGACAGCACGATCATGAAGTGTTTCGAGTGGCTTCCTGTTCAGATTGTCAGGCTGCACATCGATCATCAGCATAGTGGCAGAATAGGAGACGTCTGAGAAAGACCTTGTAAAGGGATAGCTTCTTGCCCGCCAGGTGATGTTTGTAGGCTGAATGGTCATAAATTTTTTGCTTCAATACATCAATGAACGCATCCTCCCTTATGAGAAAGGGACAGGTTTCGGCATTGTCACTGTCTAGCAGGCAGATCATGTAGTCGTAGGTGTTTGGACTTGAAGTAAAAGAAGACATGGTGGGGGATGAGAGAGAGACAATCACGTAGCGCCGGGTCCGCATGACGGTTGGACCCGTACATGTCTTAAAATTTAACCTGATGATCATCTCAGTCAGTATTTGGTAATTTTGGTTGGTGGCACAGTCAAGCACTTAGTGAACTACAGGATGAAGGGCGGAACACGGCGCACGCGCGTTTCTCTTTGTTTACATATATTTTATCTTCGCACTTTCCACGATCACCAATAGGAATCCCATCCCCAATCGATTTCGGCTGCACCCGCTAGTGAAAAGCTCAAAAGTTCATGGATCGATATCGCTACCATGTAGAACACTCGGAGACAGCGCAGCGCCCTTGCGACGTCTCTCGCCGACCTTCGTCTCCTGTGTTCGTTGGCAACTAAGCGAAATCTCTGAGACATTGAGCACATGTAAGTCCACTTTCCTTCCAGCGTTTTGATTAGGATGCAGGATGCCCGTGTTAGATGCTTTCAAATAGCTCTTGCTCGAGTGGACATTTCCAGTTTCATTCGTTCTGACCTTGGTTGGTCTAACACGAGAGCTAGCTAAATAGCATACCTGCGCATTGACGAAGGTTCGGTGTGGATTGGATTCCTGAAAAACACGAACCTTGCACAGGTCCTGCCGGATCTTGGGCTCGGTTCCCGAGTCACTATACGATAGACTTGGGTGATTTCGCGGCACCACCGGGTCAGTGAACAATGTCAGTAGCCTGATTTCCATATCCTGATCGCTAAAGTCATTTGTATAAGTTCGAATGCTGGCGAATCATCTTCAAGTTCGTCATGATTGTGGTCTGACTCGGTAGCGAGGAGTCCCTAGAGGCATTTAAGCGGAGCGAGTCCATCTGTGAGCCGAATCTCATTATCTGTCCCGGCGGTGCGTTTATCAACTGTGAATAAATTTAAAAAAAAAGGTATTTCGACCAGGCTCTTCATCTTTGTTCCGGAATGAATTGGGTCAATTTGGGCATGGTTGTCCCTAATAGGAATCTCGGTCCGGTGGCAACATGGTCTTCTAACTCGGAGTACGTCTCAGGAGAGTCGAGGCTCTGCAATCCGACCACAATCTATTCTTGTCTCGTGTGCGAGTCCTCTTGGTCTTCATTATCTTCTCTGGAGGTCGCTCCAGTCATTCGGTCTATGAGGAGGCTTCACCGATCTCGAAGGATCAGCAAGGCAAAAGGCGACACCGATGTGGAGTCATTGTGGACCTCGCTTTTTTCTATTATTACAGGAAATAGGAAGCCTTTGACCGTACAGGAACTGCGAAACGGAAACAAAATGGAACAGAAGGGAAGCGAACACGAAAAACAAATACAGGTACAAGCACAGAGGAAAAGAATCGCCGGGAGAAGGATGGGGAAAGAGCTATTGCGGTCGCGAGAGCGAGAAAGTGGAGCGCAAAGATCAACGTGCGTGCGTGCGAGTTGAAGGAGGAAAGGACAACCGTCAACGAAATTGTGCAAACACCCAACTTAGTGGGCCATGGACTGGTTGTTGTATCGACGAAGGAGCTTATTTTCGAGGACGCTGGCGAGATGCCGATTTATGTCTCGGGTGACAGCTGCTTGTCCAGCTCTGCGTTGAGGTGGAAGACTTGAATGAACTTCGGATAGCGTTGGAGAGTTATCCTCTATCAGAGAGTAGGCGGCTAGCTGGCGATGGCCTATTTCTGAAGCACATGAACGCCCTTTCGACACCAGAATACGGGGAGAAGAATCACGGCGGTCAAGCGGCTCTGCCATCGCGACCCCGTTCTACAACCAAGGGTGTAGAGCATTCCACGGATTGTGTCCTAATGGCCACAGGATCATCTGAGGCTCGTCGACATGCGCGGGGGTCGCGGGATGCACGGTGGGGTGCGAAGGAGAAAGAGACGGAGGACTGGGAGCCATGGATCTTTCTCTATTGAACACAACAACGGACTCGGACGCGTCGCCCTCGTCTTCTTCCTCGTCACCTTCCTCAGCCGCCCAGTAAGATTGGTCTTCGTCGATTGTCCCTAGAGTAATAATTGTGGGTGATCTTTCGATGGACTGCGCATGCGGCGTTGTGGCAGGTGTTGAGTCTGGTGAATTGCTTTCGCCTCGCCGATTCTCGTTGTCCTCAGCCATTAACCCTGGCGTGCCCGGATCGCTATTATATCGGGACATGCTCGCGCTCGTTGGTGTATCTACTGGTGTCCCTGGATGGTAATCGAAAGGACCTGGTGCGTACAACAGGAAATCTATTTCTTCCTGCTCCTCGACGTTGACTAGAATGACCTCTGGTCCTGTGAACCGTGCATCGTTGACTCTCGGCCTTTCCACCGCCCAACCCGGTACAGCTGTCTCCGAATTCCTATTGGTCTCATGGTCGCGCGTCGTTCCACCATTTATCGCAATTTGCGGGCCTTCGGGTACAACAGGAACGACGCATGACGGTCCTTCAACTAGCTCAGTGACGCGCTGTTGCTTTCTTGGCCTGAGCTCGTGATCTTCCGCATCCGCTTCGCCTATTCGGCGTTTCTTGCTGGTGGGAGTAGCACGGTCTTCAGAATTTTTACTTGGACCCGACCTTGAAGTTTTCTTTCGAGACCATCCATGGCCGCGTCGCTTTCGGGCCTTCGACTTGGTCAGAGGCGGGCAAGGGATATCTAGGCCTTATGTAAGTTCAATGTGACAGTTTCGTACGGTGGTCCAACTCACCTTCGCAATGGTTCTGTGATTCTTCTGTGGAAAGGCCAGAGCCTTGTGGTTC
>NW_006760389.1:3619284-3623188 GCF_000271605.1 Fomitiporia mediterranea MF3/22
GACGCATGACGGTCCTTCAACTAGCTCAGTGACGCGCTGTTGCTTTCTTGGCCTGAGCTCGTGATCTTCCGCATCCGCTTCGCCTATTCGGCGTTTCTTGCTGGTGGGAGTAGCACGGCCTTCAGAATTTTTACTTGGACCCGACCTCGAAGCTTTCTTTCGAGACCATCCATGGCCGCGTCGCTTTCGGGCCTTCGACTTGGTCAGAGGCGGGCAAGGGATATCTAGGCCTTATGTAAGTTCAATGTGACAGTTTCGTACGGTGGTCCAACTCACCTTCGCAATGGTTCTGTGATTCTTCTGTGGAAAGGCCAGAGCCTTGTGGTTCTCGGCTCTCAAATGCCTCAGCTGAATAAATATTTAAATGAGGGACCAAGATATAGGATAGAATTGGAAGCTTACCATTTCTTTCACTGCTTGCTTCTGAGACTTGCGCAGCTTGCGCTGTCTGTAGGTCAGAGAACCTAGCTCCTGCCGAGGAGGACTGGTCCTCTCTGATGATTTTCGGTTGAAGGGCACCGTGGCTACCCGTGTTGGTGCTAAAGGCATTGGCATAGTCGTCGACGGAACCTTCAGCTGTGTCATCAAAGACAGGAGTACTCCTTCCAGTGATTGCCTGCGTGCTGTTTCTCGAGACGCCGAGAGCCGAACGCCTTGGCTGTGCCAACGTCTCATTGCTATCAGCTTCATTGATTCTAGTTTCGGCGGCTGGAAGTCGCTTCATCATTCCTCGAGTAAAGACCATTATTCTTGATGCTGCAGATGCTGCGTTAGACGATAGGAGCGGGTCCTAAGATTTTCTAGTTGTCGGGGGCAGCGGGAGGAAGTAGTTGCGTCAATTCCGCATCCAAGCCCTGAGTCCCACGGCTCTTTTTTGGTTAGTCTGAATTGGCCACTCACTGTCCAACTTGTATTTCACTAAGTCAAAATAAAGTCAGTTTTCTAATGATAATACATATTCCCCTCCCTAATCCTATCCCCAAGCCTAGCCAATACCCAACCTAACAGCCCAACCTATCCTAAACCTAATTGGGGTGGCTTTGCCCCCCCAAACCCCCCCTCCTAACTTCTTAGTCTGAGAGCCACCACATAAGTATTATGTAAGTGGCCATTCAGGGTCGTCCAGAAAAGAGCTGTGAGACTCAGGGCTTGGATGCAGAAAGTCAAGTCTGGGAGGAAGTTGACTTGTTAGAAATTGAGAGCCACACTCTTTATATGACTTCACAATAGGGTTTACCTCATCAAGACACATCACTCCAGACCTAACTGTTTTTGTTCATCATTGTCTTCTATGACTCGTTAACACCTTCATTTCAAGGGCGGTTATTACCGAGCCACAATTGATGAGGATTGAAGGGAAAGCAGTGTAATTTTTTGACGTTCATGGCTTGGTTCTATTTTCCTTGACTTCTTTTCTGGAAGTATCTTATACTTCTCCCGGCCCTGTGGAGAGTGGTGGAGGAGGGGTTCGAGATTGATGAGATGGGATTGGATGGATCTTGCATGACTCTTGTTCTTGTGTAGCCGAACTATCGAGTCTGTCTTGCTTCTGGTCAGGAGATAGTGTTGGTAGGTTCGACCCCAAGTAACCTGCTCTCCCCGTGAATTTAACTCCTTGAATGACCTGCAGCCATGATGCTCAAATATCGTACAACAATTATTTATCGTGGTTCTACCCGTAAGCTGACCTGTTTTTTATTATTAAAAAAACTCCGTTTTATGTTGAAGAGTTTGTCAATACCTGCTTGTGAATGATGTGGATGGCTTTGATTACCTCTCACGAGATTACTCCTAATTCACAAATCAAACAGGAATATAGAACACTTACATCATGGACTAAGTGCAACGCTTTAGCCACGTGTCTTAGCACTCAATCCCTTCCCTATTTTCTTGAAAACTAAGAACTGCATGATTCCTTCTCTGTCCTTGACGCATACTTATCTTTTTATATCTGAGCACTTTATGCCAATAGGTCGGTGTTGATCTCCTCGGCAGGGAACGTGAGGAAAGCGGGACCAGTGCAACTCACGGGCATAGCGTTCATTCTATGTTTAGAAGTTAGAAGTAGGTGGCTCAAAAAGTGTGGGAAATAGAACCTTATTTCCTCCTAAAATGTACCGTCGTTTTATACACTGCAATATGTTAAATAGTGATGTAACAGATAAGTGTGCCCATGTACATCGTTAATAATGTTTATTTGATGAGTAATTCTCGAGTTATGCTTAAACTAGTCAGGTCTAGTTTAGTTTCATTCTGCCAAATAACAATATTGCTCTGTTTTCCTCTGAAATCAATATCAAGCCAAGAGAAGCAGCGAGATGAACGCCGCTATTGTAACAAAATTTCTGCATGCATTCTTTGATTTGCCTATCTATATTGTATCAGATGTAATGTGCCTACAATGGTTCAGAAAATTGGCAACAAGACAAAACCTGATCGGATTGAAATTTCGGACTTCGTCCACACGTCAAAATTTCAAGACAAAAGTAAGAGTAATACAGTTACATAACGTCATTCGTAAGGGATTTCCAGACCATGTACAGAATTTACATATCAGATGTTCTTCAACTAACTAACCTTTATACATTGAGAAGAATGACATATTGTCTGAGTGATTATTGCAAGGCCCCATTTCACACGCCAGACTTGATGATATCCGCTGCTTTCTCTGCAACACCATAAAGCGTCTCACTTGGATGGGCACTAATGTGGAGAGGAAGTATACTTGCATCTACGACACGTAGGTTCACTGTATCGTAGACGCGAAGCTTGCCATCCACGACCCCTCCCAAATCACGCCGCATCATCGCCGCAGAACCAATCTCATGAAACACTGACGCAAATTCGTCGTGAATCCACGAATGCCATGCATTATCTGTACCACCGTTTCTATCGTCAGGAACTACATCGATTCCAGGATCGGTCTCTCCAGATGAGATGGACGCGAACGCTGGATGATTAAGCACCTTCCGGCCAACTCGGGTTCCGGCTGTCTGGACGGCGAGGTCATAATCGACATCGAAATAGTTCACTGTAACCTTCGGTTTTGTGAAGACACTTGTGTCCTTAATGGTGATATTACCGCGGCTGAACGGAAGTATGTTCCACAGGGTAGTGTTGATGCCGCTATCGAGTATTGTCAGGTGAAGATCGGGATAGTGTAAGTATTCGAATTTACCTGGAATTGCCGATCCCAAGGTAAATTTCACAAACAGGAGCTAGATAGGAGGTTCAACGCTTCGGCACGCACTTCACGACAATCCACTTACCATGATGATTCGCAATCAGGTCAGCTTGGATGCTAAATATCGTAGTAAGCGCGTCAGCATTCAATCCATTGACTGCTTGACTTTGTGCCCAAGACGGATATTGAGTCAAGACGTATCTAGCAATGTCGTCACCCGTCACACTTCCATTTGTGCCTGCACCTTCAGAGAAGAGCTCATGAATATTCAAGAACGCAATTGTAAACTCGGGCCCTGTGCCGCCTGCGTCAAAAGAAGGTTGTGTAGAATGCACGATATTGCTTGCTGTTCGATCCTGGAAGTTTCGCCCGACAGTCGGCAGATTGACCCTCACATCAATTCCAAGTGGATCGAGGACAGACGGGTCGCCAATCCCGGACAGCTGAAGTAACTGAGGGGAGGCAATCGCACCTGCGGATAGAATCACTTCCTTACGAGCATGGACAGTGAACGTATTCCCCGTGTTGTTCGAGTTCTTGAACTGGACACCTGTCGCCTTTACGTTAGGAGCGGACCCGGAAAGAAGCACCTTGGTCACGCGATTGTTAATCAGCGTGAGCCAATTCGTTCTCTCATTTTCGACGGGAGTAAGGTACGCTTGTGCAGACGACGAACGATGATCGTGGTCTTTCGGGTTTATCGATTCGGGATAGTAACTT
>NW_006760389.1:3624871-3634082 GCF_000271605.1 Fomitiporia mediterranea MF3/22
AGTGAGAAGAATAGCCGTCATTAACCAGATCCTCTGCGATTGGCCCTTGCCTCGGACCGTGGTTTCCCCTACTGTAGCAGATAAAGCTTGTCAGCTGGTAATGCATGTTTCGAGAACCAGAGATAAGATGAAATACAGACCAGATTGAAGCTATAGGCCTTGAGAGTCACTCGTTGAATGCCAATGACGTAATGCCTGCCTCACAGTTATCTGACATCGACTGCAAGGGATTCTAAGACCGTGAACAGCATTTGTCTAACAGATATCCTTCAGCTAACCAACTTTCGTGCTCGCATTAACAGAAGACCGGAATAGCAGCGAAGTGTGAGCTTGACCAGGGCAGCGCGGGACAACCGGATAGAAGGTAAGAAACCTATCAAGGGAATTCGAAAAAGTAAAGACTTTATTCTGTAGTGGAACGAAAGATGGCGATTGAGGCCCACAAAGTCCGAACGATCATTGCGGGGCCTTCCTACAGAGTAATACTCGTTAAAATTGGGGTCTCCCATCAGTACAAGCGTCTAATAGCGAAGACACGGGGTTGATCGGCGAAGGACAACGTCCAAGAACTACGAAAGGAGCATGTCTCTATTTTCGGTTGCCAAGAGCTTTGGATGAGTGGCATACCATATCTTTACTCTTCTCAGAAACGTTCAAATTTGTGCTCTTGAGTGGATGTACACGGCATTCGAACACGAATTACAATAATAAGTAGGCACATAGTCACATGCAACCCCGTATTGTATGCTCCTAATTGTTTTGTCATGGAAGACAGAGAAGCGACCAGATGATATACTGATAGATTCGAGGGATTCGACAACCTCTATAGATATTTGTGACGTGTTTAGAGCCTCTGCAGTGCTCTAGTCAACGATGATGTTGCGTGCGTGAGAAACAAGTATCATTAGTCAGTATCACATAGGGACTGGCGTGGATAGGGGGATCCACAGTATCCATACCAGTGGATAAATTCCCACGGTTTGCGTGGTTTGCGTGGTTTCCAGTGTAGCATATCACAGTAGCATAACAAAATATAGTTACTCACTCATTTGCCTGTCTGTCTTGCTAAAATCTCAAAGAAACACAAACCCTACATCATAATTATCCTATGTCTGAGGATCAGCCTCCTCTCCTTTCAAATTTTCCCTATGAGAAGTATTACAGTATTTGACAAAAGTATTACACAGACCTAATCTATTAATTAAAAAAGATTATATACAGACAACTAAGAACTATAATTATGAGATATAAGTACTATTATTTACTGTATAATATAGCAAAAAAAATGAGTTAAAAAAATAACTATATATATTCTAAAATAGGAGAAAACTTGCAAGATTGTGCAAATGGTCACATGCATTTTTTTTGGTCATACCATGCTGCAAAACATTGCACCATACTAGTACTCTATCACTATCAATAATACTCTGTCTTTTGCTCAATTCAGACTACTCTGAATCTGCTGAAATGGCTCCATATCTTACACCAACAAAAAAGCAATGTATCTTAGACTGGAAGAGTTAAGGGTTGAGCAATGTTGAAATTGCACAAAAACTCGGTTGTAATGTATTGACAGTCTCCCAGAACTACTGTAAGCTGCTCAAAAACCCTAACCCATACTATGTCAAACCCAAACCAGGCTGTCCACACAAATTCAACATTCATAAAGTATGCTACACTGCCTATTTACTTGCTTCAGACAAAGTAAAGGATTCTAGCAACCTTAAACACAAGTACTTCCTGTCTGATTCTGTACAAACTATTTGTTGTACTCTCAAAGGATATAGAATAGTGGCCTGTGTCCCTCTCATTAAACCATACTTGTCTAAGAAGCATATCACTTGTAGGAGATATTAGGCTAGCAAACATTGGTTTTAGACTCTTAAAAAGTGGGAAAAGGTTATTTTCTCAGACAAGACGAAAATCGATCTATTCAAGCAGGATGGAAGGAATATTGTGTACAGGAGGGAGGGGGAGTCACTCTATGCAAAGAATGTAAAGAAGGTCATCAAGCATAGTAGTGAACATCTTATAGTTTGGGGATGTATTACTACACATAGTGTTGACTGTCTTCATCATATTGAAAAGAATATGGACTCTAGCCAATATATTCAAATCCTCAACAAATCACTTCTTGGCACCCTTTCTGACTACAACATTCTATGTGCCAAGTTTCTCTTTCAGCAGGATAGAGATTCAAAGTATAATGTCAGTAACAGTATAGAGGGGACCTAAAGGCTCAGTAAGGGGACCCAGGCTACAACTATCCTACACAACAGAAATACAGAACACAAGCACCAGAACATAGTTGGAACTTGTAGAACAGACTGAGAGAGAGAGTGAGTAAGACAAGTAAGTATGTTATAATAAATCTTAGAAGCCTAAGGAATTTACAGACATTCTGTACATTCTAAGGCTAGAGCCATTATAGGATCTGCTTGACTTTCTTAGGATTAGCTTCCACACCTTATTCTATAATAAGGTGTCTAAGGAACATTAGTAACTTACAAAACAGTTTTGTCTTTTTGCTAGAACAGATAAGTCCTTTATTCTAAAGTGCTTCCATTACCTTACTAATGTTGACTATATACTCTACTTTAGACTGAGACCAAATAATAATGTTATCTAAGTATACATAGTAGATGTGTCTAATTAGGTGCTTGAGAGCCTTAGTGACTCTCTACTACTAGTTGGCTAGTATATTACATAGACTTATTAGTATGACAGTCTACTCATATAGTCTGAAGAGGTTATTTATTACTGTTAGTAGAATATCTTTAGAGTCTATCTAAGTCTGGAAGAAAGTATTAGTTATATTAATCTTAGTATATATACACTCTCTAAGACAATTATTAAGAATTTTGTTAATCTAGAGTAAGAGAGTATGGTTCTGAATAGTATTACTATTGAGTACTCAATAATTACACACTATGTACAGAAGTTCTGTTAGACCTGTCTTTAGAATCAGGAAAGCTAGAGATAAGTACAGACTGTCTGAGTACTATAACTATTCTGCCTATACATACTAGTCAATCAGAGTGTACTATACTTTCTAATATTTCTAAGAGTAAGTATATAACTGTACTATCATCACCTTAGAGGGATCCTTAAGATGTATATAGTAGATAGTCCCTTCTAAGAGTCCTACTACTAGAGGCATCTCTTCTAGGAAACAGTCCTAGTATTATAGCTTTATCTCTTAGTCTAGTTTCTTAAAATAGTTTACTACTGTTAGAATCTCTACCTGTTTACAGACTATTATTACTATTAACTATACTAGTAGGAGCTTACTCTTAGGGTTGTTACTCAGAACTCTTACTTGTTTTAAGGCTAGTTCTAGAGTGTGTTCTAAGACCTGTTTTATAGTCTGGTCCTTACAAGACTTTATTAGGTTGTATCTGAATCCCTTCTATACTACTGCCTACTCTTCTACCTTAATTATTAGACAGTTCTTTTGTATAAATAGGTTTATAAGAGTCATTTTATTACATAAATTATTAACTATACAAGCCTTTACAACTTTAGATGTCTACTCCCTGTCTGTAGATTGTACCTGTAACTTTGCCCATTCTGTCACCTGAGTTTTAGAACTCTTGTCTGACTTAATTACTAGTGTTATAATAAAGGGAATTTTGAGTAGGAGGTGCTTTAGACCTATTCAGAACACTAGTACTCTGTCAATCAATACTATAATACAACTAGTGTCAATTATAAGTCAGACATAAGTAGGTGAGAAGTTGTGTTCTGTAAGGAGTTAGCATTTGAGGATTATAAGAGATTAAGAGAGTAAGACATACTTAGAGGTTTCTTCCTTAGAGGGTTTAAGAACTGTAGACTCCTTAGCTACTATTAAGACTATTACCTACTTTGAGTGTATAGACTGAATGTATACTTCTATAATTAGAACAACTTTCTCAGGCTTTAGTAAGCCTGTTAGGCATTTATCAGCTCTATGATTTATGAACAGCTTATAGTAATAGAAACACTCTTAGTACTTTATTAGTAGCTAGTATTCTGTTAGGGAAAGGTAGAGTGTATTTGTTCTAGTGTTAGAACTAGACTTCTGACTAGGTTCTAAGAGGTTAGACTTCTTAGTACACACCTTCTCCTGTTCCTTCTTTTAGGCCTACTTGACTCTAAGAACTACTTCTATACTACTCTAGAACTTTATATACTTGACTGTTTACTACTTAAATAACTTGTGTATATACTCTAACTACTATTATAAACAGGTTTAGGAGACTGATTCCTTGCTCAGAACAGGAGGAGGGGTTGGGAGATAATCTAACAGATTCTCTAACTATACATTTACTGTACTTACTAGTTAGGCCTTCTTAATCTATATAGTAGACTGTTTAGTATAGCTTAAAACTAATATAGTCAGACACAAACATAGCTTAAACTGTAGGTCTGAGTGTAGGTTAGCCTCTAGAAGTTCATAGAAGTGTTCTAGTAAGAGGTAACATAGTTCTAGGAAACTAAAGTTGATTCTAGTCACCTCTAACTACTATTTCTAAAAGTCTTAGTTCTTCTGTCTAGTAGAGAGAAGCTTATTTTGAGTCTGCTTAATCTAGTCTGTTAAGAGTATCTTACTTTAAAGCTCCCTATAGAACTTATCTAGAGTAATAGACTCAAACTGAGTCTGTCTGTATTTGTACTATTAGTGTAGGTAGCTGTCCTGAAGATATTCTATTATAATCAGAATAGTCTGAGCCAAATTAATTACCTTTATAGTTACATACTCTTAGAACACTAATATTTACAACTAGAGGACTAATAGTGTCAGATTACTTAGTGTTAGTATAGAGAGCTTTATTATATTGTTCTAGACTACTTAGACTATAGTTAGTACAGTGTAGGACATTTTTCCAGATAGGTAGCTTAGATTGGGTAGCTCACTATTATTACTATCTGGCTCTGAATCTTCTAAGCTACTCTCTCTACTAGAACTAGGACTAATAGACACTAGTAGGAGAGTAGAAGAACTGTAGACTGTATCTTTAGAAAAGGGTAGTGTAACTGTAACTGTGTTAGACACTATCTAGTATTAAGAGTTTTAGGACTAGGTTATAAGTATTTAGAATACAGATAGAACTCATTTCAGAGCTGTAAGTAATAGTCACAGTAAGACTGTAAAAATTTAGCAATTGTTCAGAAAGGTAGAACAGTCTTACTAATATCAGAATTGTGTTCAGGAAGGTCAGAACCTTACTAATAGTAGGAAGGTATTCAGAAAGGCTAGTAGAACCTTACTAACACATACTGTAACAAAGACTACTTTGTTAATATTAAAAAAAAAGTAGAACAGTACTAGTAGAGTGTTAAACACTAAGCTTAAAGATTGTAGAACATACAAAGACTGACAGGACAAAAGTATCTTTGTTACAGTCAGTAAACAAGAACTTGTCATACATGATAAGACACACCTTTGTTATAGTCAGTAAACAAGAACTAGTGTAATAAAGGTGTAGACATAAGCTTTATATATTAGAGAAGAAAGGAAAGTGGCTCAGACTAAAGGAATATATGATACAAGTAAAAAAGGAGACTATATGTGTAGCTTAGAATCAGGAACTGTATACATGGCCTGAGACTGTATAAGAGAGTTCTGGAACAGAACTCTCAGAACCCTTAGAACTGTAGTAAGTTATACAGTAGGCTTACAAGTGTGTCTTATTATATACTGTTAGTTCTTGTTTACTAACTATAACAAAGATACCTTTGTCCTATCAGTCTTAGTATAACTTTCAATCTTTGAGCTCAGTATTTAGCACTCTACTAGTACTGTTCTAAACAAATAATAAACATTATATTAGCCTAATCAACTAGACTAGAATAAGTTTGAAAGAGAGTGTTAACATTTATTTCAGATAAATATGTTATGTCTCAAATATACTAACATTATATAAAATGTATCATATGTTTCAAATATACAAACATCTTACAAATATACATTATTAAGCTAAGACATTAACTAAGAAATACATTTAAGACATACAATATTACTTAGTATATAAACTATCTAAATTTACAGACTATAATACTATTAAACTACAAGTAGAGTCTACTAAATCCTTACTAGTACAACTTACTCTTAGTATTATCTGAGTATAAACCTGTAAAAGAATATTTCCTATAGTTAGAATTTATACAGTCTAACAGTTCCTTTAGAAATAATTAGTTTTGTTACTATTATACAGGTGGTTCCTAAAAGTCTTTAGCCCTTCTGTTTTTAGAAAGTAATTAACACTTTTTAGTAATCTAGTTTTTTAGTTAAAATATAAAGATATTTTGGCCAAATATATACTTTAAAAATAAATATAAGTTCTTATCTACTGTAAAGTAGTAAAAATCTGATTACATGTTGTAAGAGAGTATGTATAAATACTAGACTGTTGTCTCTAGTATAAGATATAGTAAGGATTAACATGTCTTGTTTGAAGCAAACAGAGACACATTAGAAATATATAGTTTTTCCCTCTTTATTTTTTCCCTTTATTTTGTTACAAAATAATTTGAATAATATAGATATTAGATTGTACTCTAGATTAGGAAATCCCTAATTGCCTTATGTAGCATTACTGTACTTGGAATGTCTTGGACTATTAGACTTCACTATGTAGTATATAAGGTAGACACTTGCTTAATGTCTTAATAAGAGAGAGTTTAGGAGCACTCCTACTACACTTGTTAAAAGGTTATAAGCCTTAGTACCTATTAAATGCTCCTACATACTTACTCTCACAGAATGCCTTTGCCTCCTACTAGCACACCAAGCCCTAGAACTTCCTCTCCCTCCAAACCTATTATGATGTTGTTTATGATACATACCTTTGTTAATACTATAATTAAGGACTCTAACATTACAAAGTTCTTTGAGGGAACAGAAAAGTTAGCTAGTGTAAAGGAATATAAGATATAGTACTTATGTATACACAGTGTACTTGCTACCATGATGCTCTCAGACCATCTAGAGCACAATCCCCCTTCCTCTAATAATGCTAGCATACATACAGGTAATGTTTTGTATTATTGTATAACAAAAACAATAACTGATACAATATATGTGAACTTTACAATATATACAAGTGTTAGAAGTCTTATAAAGGTGCTTTCTGAACAATACAACGTTCAAACAACAATGACACATGCTGTAGACATATCTACATTGTTTACAGTAAAAGGGTATATATTACAGTTTGATAAGATGTTAGACAACATTGAACAAATCTACAGGCAGTTGTCTGTACATAATAAAGCCCCTAATAACAATACATACATCTCAGCAATTAACCTTACTACTCCTTGTGAGTATAGATGGGTAGTAATGATGCTAGACAGGCAGATTACTTATTATAATCAACTACTAACAGTTACAGTAGCTTAGAAAGACGTTCTGACACTAGCTAAGTTGATACACAAGTTGTAAAACATATATACTGAGTATCATTCTTAGTACTCTCAAACAAAACAAGATACTGAATGAGACAGCCTACAAACGAAAGGCAAAAGTGTAGCTAAAGGCAAAACAAAGCCTTATAATAAAGTTAAATGCTACAACTGTAATAAGTACAGGCATATGTTAAAAGACTGCCAAAATCCTCTAACAAGCAAAACAATAGAAGCTTGAAAGAAAAAGCATAGACAAACAGCTACTGCTTCTACTACTACTACTATGTTGTCTCAACCTACACTTACTATAGTAGTATTTATTAGAGACAATAACAAAACAGTATTCATTAAAGACATTAATGAAACACTAATGTTAGAGTTTGTAATTACAGAAGCCTTAGTATCAAACTCTAGCAGCTTACCTGTTCAATCTGCTCTATCTGCTGAATCTGCTCTATCTGCTGAATCTGACGTATTCTCAGCATTTGAAGTACAAGAGGATAGTGTTATACAAGTAGACAACTTTATGAACTCATTTGACAATATGAAAGAAGTCATTAAGGACTTCAAGTACAATCCAAACATATATATCAATGTAATACATTGTGATAATACTAAACTAATACATTGTGTTAATATATTGGACTCTGGCACAAACATACACACTACTCCATACTTGTTCTGTCTTACAAACATTCAGAACTTGACCCTAATAAACGTTACAATTGTGAATAAATTGTTATTCACACTTAGCAAAAGTAGAGTAATAACATTTAATGTAAAACTATGAGATAAAGACAATGAGCATACAAAGGTGAATATGATTTCACTACAAAATGTATACTATCATCCTAATCTGAACTTCACACTTGTTAGTAAAGCACTATTATACAAAGCAGGATATGTTTTAACAAAAACAAATAATGAATGTATTATTTATTCTCCTACTCATACAAAGATTAGTGAAATACATGTACAAAATAACTTGTATATGATAGTTTCTCATTATAATAAACAATCTATTAACACAATCACTATCATTAATTTACATTGACAAATGGGTCATGTTAATTTCAATTACTTGTACAAACTCATACAAGAGTATTCTGAGATTATAAGTCAAAGGATAACAGACAATAAAAATGCACAGTGTACAGATTGTATCAAAGCAAACATACAATACAATGAAATACCAAAAATACAAACTACACCTCTTGTACAATGTTATGAAGATCATCTCCACATTAATATTTGGGGACCTACTCTAGTACAAGCTTACAGTAAGTATGAATACCTTTTTACCATTGTAGACAATGCTACACAATGAGTAACTATACTACCTATACAGTATAAAAGTAATGCTTTCACTAAATATGTAAAGCATACAACAAGACTCTTTATACAATACAGTATAAGAGTTAAAACTCTTTAAAGTGATATTAATACAGTGTTCCTAATTAAAGACTTTACTACATATATTAAAAGTCAAGGAACAATACACAGATTAACAGTACATAATACACTACAACAAAACAGAGTTGTAGAATGTATACATAAGACTATCTTTAACAGTATACATACATGTCTGTTATCAGCAAAGTTACCTATGAAATTCTGAGTATATACAGTATAATATCAAACGTTTATTTATAACAGAACACTGAGAGTTGTTATTAATTTTGTAACACCATATCACAAACAGTATAACAAACATTATCAAATAGATAATATACAAGAATTCAGTACATATTGTATTATACAAAACAAACAAATGTATAAACTACAACCTAGAGGCTAATACACACAATGGCTAGGTTAT
>NW_006760389.1:3639579-3643125 GCF_000271605.1 Fomitiporia mediterranea MF3/22
TACCCAGCAGTCAATACTGTCTTTTATAAGGGTATACACATGTAGATACATGAGGAGGAAGTGTAACTAACTACAATGAGAATATATGTGCTTGTGGGTCCTACTGTGCAATGATCTGACACAATCAGCAATGTAGTGATAATAAAATACAAACCAGTAAATCAAATCCTTATACTTGCCCTCTAGCATTTAGTCCTAAATACTAAAAATTAGTAGAAAAGGCAGAAAACTTACTAAAAGTAATAGTTAGTAGCAAGTAAATAATAAAATACCTTGCCCATGCGTATGGGAAACATCCTCATGATGTAGTACTGCCTCTCTGAAGTGATCCAAAGTTGATCTGGTGAGTATTGAGACAGTGGTAGTGTTCCAGACAGTAAGTAGCATGGTTCTGAACCATGTGAAACTAGATAAAACATTAATAGAATTAAACATAGTCAATATTACTGTATAGTCAATTAGTAGAAAAGTTGCCTCTTGATTGTTGCTATCAATACAACACTTTTTGAAGAGAATCGGTGGAGTTCCTAGGGAGATATGGTGTTTTGGCTCTTAAGTATTCTGAGACACACAGTGTAGATTGATATGTACAGAAGTGGAAATTCTGGCAGCATGGTAATTGCAAATATTCTCTTCTCCTGCATCTTCAGGAAGTGCAGAGGTAAATCCTTGATTGACAAAGCTATAGCCTTCTTCCTCAATAGAATGGATTAGTGTTGCAGCTTCTAGCTGTCCTTGTGTGTTTCTCTGCTTCTGTAGAATAGTAATACAATAATAGATAGTAGAGATGTATTTCAAAATTCCTCTGCTATGTCCTTGATTTTTCCAATAGACTAGTTCCTGCAAATGTAGTGCCTTACACTTATATTAGTAGAATGTCTCCAAATGTGTACTCTTTTGCTTGTAATAACAAACTGTGATGCAAAACTGGATATCCTGTTGAGCTCAATGTCCAAATACTAATTGCAGAGTGTAATGTAGAGTGTAATATTCGTCCTTGAATGAAAATATTGTCTTGAATTCAATGAGATTGTAATGTATGAGCCTAATATTACTAGATATGTGAGTATATGTGTAGTATCTCTGTGTGTGATGAATGTCCTACTGTATTCTCATACTGTTTCCTTGTATCTCAACTCGTTTGTGTCTTTGTAAGTTGACTGATTCGATTCCTGAATTGTCTGAGTATACTTTCAATGTCTCATAGTGTAATGTTCTATCACACTGTGTCCAAGTAGTGTTCTCTACTTTCCTGAGTCTGAGTGCTGTAACTGTCTGTATACTGTATTGTTCCATGTATGTCTCAATGAAATGTCCTGTCTGTATGCACAGTAGTGCTGCCTGAAGTCCTGAGTGTATGCTGCCAATTCTCTGTTCATTTGGCAAATCCATGTGTGGATCAATGTGCTCTAGTACTGACTTCCTGTCTTTCTGTACACTTGTTCTTGTTCTGATGTCAACTGACATAGTTCCTTTGTAGTACTTGATACTAATCCTGTATCTCTTCCTGTACTGAATAGAATTGACTATGTATGTGTATGTCTGTGTCTTTCTATTACTGTTGATATATTTCCATGCCTGATACTTACTCTGAAGTGGTATCATTGTATTCTCAATGTATATGCACTTTGCCTTGCTCAATGTACTGATTTCTGTCTTCCAATGTATAATGTAGCCTTCTAACTTAATAGTATACCTGTGTGAATTGTTTAGATTGAAATATTTCTCATTATCTAAGAGTAGTCATAGTTTATAGTCTAGTAATGCTTGATAGATTGTCCTACTTGTGCAGTTTACTCTTTGCATTGCCTTGTAAACCATAATACTATCTGGCTGGTTATATTCTGATTGTCTAACATTCTCAGGTCCTTTCCTGATGTCCTGGTACACATTCCTGTTGTCTGTGAACATCCTGTATTTCTTAAGAGCATTGTTTCAATTTGTGGCTCTAAGAATTAGTAGTAGTAGCTCTAAAGTGTCCTTGTATGTGTTGCCTTGTGCCTGTAGTGTCTTAGATTCCTTGAAACAATGGTTGTATGTGTGTTTCCTAGTCCTTTCCATGTGCTATGTGTATCTGTAGTCTTGTAGAATCCTTTCTACACTGTATGCCTGTGCTTTTGAGCATAAAATGTTATTGTATACACTATACAATTGTCTATCTCAATGTTTAGACTTCCTACAATGTTTATTCCTGTACTGAATGCCTGTAGTACAATGCCTAAATGCTGTAGTCTTATAGGGTCTTGAATATACTGAATTTGCCCTTTCAAATACATTGTTCACATGCCTGAACTTGTGTTCTGTTTCTTCCTCAAGTGTTTCTTACACTTCTTAGTAGCCTCTGTATCACTCAAATCAATGTCTGACAGTTTGAATAAAACATTACTTCGATTGTAGTCATTGGATGAAGAGGAATCTGAATTATTACTGTCTGGGTCTGATCCTGAGTCGAAATTTCCCTTTCTCTGTATCCTAGAGCTCTGTATTGCTCTGTATGTGTAGCTATTCCTTGCTAGGCTCTCTGAAGGTCTTACTGATGCGAATCTGCCTTTCTGAACGTTATTCAGTACTTTGCTATGCTTGTGTCCATTGTTTGTTCTTGAACTACTGCTTGAGCTATTCTTATACTTGCTATGCTCAATATGTAGCTTTGAACTGTGTAGTTTGCTGCACTCTGAATCGATATTGTTCTCACTAATACTACTAGTGTTTGCCTTGCCTGGGACTGCTTTCAATTGTAAAGTATCACTATAGGATTGTTTGTTCCTTTTATTTTTGTAAGGGGTACTCTGATGTCCTGAAAAACTCAATGTTTCCATTTGAGACTGTATATATCCAGGTATTTCACTTTCTCTCTTATTCCTGGACCTGGCTAGGGTGTTGTATCTGTTGTAGTACTCCTGTACATTGCTCCTGTACAATGTGTAGTCAATATCTGCCATGTATGAGGTTAAACACTTGATTTTGTGGGTGTATGCTTGGTTTTCACCCTCTAGATCAAGTACTGATTCTTGTAGTTCTAATATGTGTTCACTTTTGCTATCCTCAAAGTACTGTTCTGTAAATACAATGTCTGTTTCGCTTGGATAGTCTGAATCGATTTCACAATCGTATTGAATGCCTGGCAGTTCTGGTTTTTGTTCTGTTCCTTGCACTTTGTGTATTCCTCTTACTTTGTGCTTTCCTTTTGCTTTCTACAAATGCAATCGTTTGTCTGGACTCTTGAGTGTTTCTTCTACACTCTTAGATTGATAGTTCTGATCTCTACTGTCTGTAGGTACTGTAGCATGTCTGGCTTTTGTTCTGTAGCCTGCCTGAAGCGTTTCACGTTTTTCTGTTACTATACTATTGAGTCTGCTCCTGTTTTGATGAAGGAGTTGCTTTCTCCTCTTCCTGATACATTCCATCAAACTTGTACATTCTCTTATTCAAATCTTCAATGTCTATCAAACTGTGGAATGGGCTGACATGTTCTATGTCTATCTCAATTGCTCTGGCTCTTGCAATGTGTCTGAAGGTCTTACTTGCCTTCTGGAAATCTTGTTC
>NW_006760389.1:3649372-3661657 GCF_000271605.1 Fomitiporia mediterranea MF3/22
AGCTCTACTTTATGAGAACAACAGTGAAGAGAGTTACTAAAGTCACTAGAGTAACATTACTCTAGCAAAAGGTATATAAGGAGGCCAGTTTGGCCCTCAAAAGATAGTTTTATCAACTTAAGTTACCTAGTACTTGGAAGTACTCTACTACCAGTCTACTAGGCTACACTTGTAGCTTGACTAAAGTAGGACTCCTCTACCCTCTCACACTACAAGTCTACAAGTCTTACCCTCTATACTCTATTCTGTTACTATTCCTAAGGATTAGGACTAGTAAAGTGAGTATATCTTACAGATACTGACAGTAAAGGTTACTTAGTGTACTATAATAATAAAATTACTGTTGAACACAATGTACAATTCATAGACAAGCTAATGTCTAGGATTGAAGGGGAGAATAATCATAATGATAATACATCAAACAATAATAAAACTCTTCCTAATAACAATAATAAAGACAAAGAACATATTATACAACACTCTACACAAGAGCAAAGACTGGTTAAACAAATTATAGGTTTAAATTACAAAGATAATATAAACCTAGTTATGTATCTAACAGAATTTAATGAATTCCTTAACAAAATCTATAGTAATCCATTAATGTATTACAATACTATAACATGCATAGACAAAGAACAGTAGATTAAAGCTATGAAGGATGAAATACAGTCACTTCAACAATGAAATGTGTGGATATATACTATCCCCCCTACAAATACAAATATAATTGGAACAAAATTTGTCTACAAAATCAAAAGACTAGCTAATGGCCAAATAGACAAATACAAAGCACAATTTATAGTGTAAGGATACACTCAAAAGAATAGAATAGACTTCTATTCTACAACTTATTTGCCCTAGTAACAAAACTATTAACAGTACAATTATTGTTATCTTGGGTAGCATCTAAGAACTACAAAATACATCAGATAAATGTAAAATCCACATATCTTTACAGAGAACTAAATGAGGACAAACTCATTTATGTGAAACCACTGCCAGGCAAGCTACTTACAGATATCAAACCTGGACAAGCATTATGTTTAAATAAAGTATTATACAGATTGAAACAAGCAGGTAGACAATGGTACAAGAAGATTACCAAACTACTGCTTAAGATTGGATTAGAATGAGCTAATTACAATCATACTGTATTTTATAAGAAACAAAATAACAAAACAATTCTTATAACATTTATATACATTAACAATATTATGATTATTAGCAAAACTATTACTATAATAACAGCATTTAAACATGCATTAAGACAATACATTACATTCACTGACAGTAACAAAATACATTAGTTACTTGGCATTGAAATAAGCTAAGATAGACCTTAACAAATGATTAGCTTACAGTAAAAGCATTATATTGAAAGTATAATCAAGCATTACCACTTTGAAAACAAAAAGGCACTACAAACACTTATTACTCCTAGAATAGATCTATCCAACAATACAAATGATACATACAATACAAATGAAAGTAATAATAAAACAACACTATACATGAATATGGTAGGATTGTTAAGATATGTTGCAGATTGCACACAGCCAGACATATCTTATATTACTAGGCAATTAGCATGCTACCTACAAAAGCCCTAAATGTATCACTACAAAGTAGTGAAACATTACTTTGTGTATTTAAAATATACAACAAATTACTGGCTTCAACTTGGAAGCACAAATGCCTTAAAACTACAAGACTATTGTGATACAGACAGACAAATGATGGAAGGACATAAAGTAATAAACAGCTATGTCTTTCAATTAGCTAAATCGACCATATCCTGGTCAAGCAAACAGCAAAACCTGGTACTACTATCTGTTTACAAAGCTGAGTTGTAAGCACTAGCATATGCTACTCAAGAAGCCATTTGGCTCAAACGATTTGCTGAAGAGGTACTACAGACTGAATCAGCACCCATTACAATTTATTGCAATAACTAAGGTGTAATAAAGACTGTAAAGTCTGACAAAATAATGTACAACACTCACACTAAACACCTTGATTTACAAAAAGACTTTGTACAATGTTATATTCAAAATGATTACATCAATGTATGCTATGTCCAATCACAGAACCAATTAGCAGACATTCTTACAAAAGCTCTCCACGTCCTACAGATCAAGCATCTAATCAAACTATTAGGCATATAGTCTTAGTTCTTAATTAATGCTTGAAGGGGAGTATTAGATTGTGCTCTAGATTAGGAAATCCCTAATTACCTTATGTAGCATTACTACACTTAGAATGTTCTAGACTATCAGACTTCACTATGTAGTATATAAGGTAGACACTTGCTTAATGTCTTAATAAGAGAGAGTTTGGGGGCACTCCTGCTACACTTGTTAAAAATAGACAATACTATAGTCTTGTTAATTTAAAAGAGTATATTATCAAGTAAAGCTAAGTAAATATTGTGTAATTAGTTGAGTCAGACTTTTGTACTAATTACTTTCTAAATACAGGAGGGCTAAAGACTTTTAGATTCATCTGTAGTAAAAATGAAAATAACTTTGTAAGTACCTTTTGTAAATGTACAGAAATAAATAGAAGCAAACACTCAACCTTGTAAATAAAGGGTTACTAAAAACTCTGACAAGTATTATAAGTCAGGAATATACAGTTACTATAGTAGGAATCTTTACAATGATTATAGTGACTAAATTTAGATGTTTATTATAGTTCAGCTTATTATTTACTAAATGTGTTTGAATTTTGTATGTGTGCTGAAATTATGTATAACTATAAGAGCTTGCTACTACCTGATCTCTTGTATTCTGAGAAGCTGTCAGAACTCAGAGTATGACTTATACTAGTAGAAACTTGCTAATCTTTTAATTATACAAGTATTTTCTATAATGACTATTTCTGTTAGTTTCTTTGTTACAGAATACAAAATGAGTGACCTTAAAGTGCTCAGATGTAGCTTGTAGTGTAAGCATACATTCCTTGTACAAAACTATTATGAATTAGAATGATTGTTTTGTTATCTCTTACTGCTCAGAAAGAGGAGTAAACTCAAAAATCTTATAGTGTATAATAAATTCACTACATGTATACATGTATACAAAGCAAACCATGTTGAAATGTATAAACCTTAGTTTATCAAAATACATTCAAGCAAACAGAAACACAAAAAGTCCAAAAATGTATACAGAGAAGATTGAATTCTTTGTCAAAAGTCATGATTTAAACCAGGACCTGTGTACATCATAAGTGGATCTGAGTCTAGTCAATCATCCAATCAGCTCAATATGTCCTTTTTCTTAACATGAATAAATCACTGACAATAATTGGGGTAATCCTAAAGCTCAAAGCTCTATGAAATTTGTCTTTAGACAATTACACAATATGTCCCACTTGAATTAGACCTCTCCTCATCCATAGGAGCCTCTGCCTCAGGCTGGTTGGCTATAAAACAGTATGTTCTACTTGAGTTACTCGTTTCGTTTGATACTGGGATGCTTGTACTGCTCTCGGAGGAAGTGGTGCTAATGATGGAGATGGTGGTGAATGTGTCCATTACTGAATGCGTTTGTAGAGTAAAATATGGAGGATATACTTGATGGGGTTCGGAATGTTTGGTGTTTACTGGGTCTGGAGACTTTGGTGAGTCGACAAAGAGCGAAGTCTCACTGTTTTATACTTAGGCTTCCGAGACTCTGGCCGGCTCCATACATAATTCCAAAGCGCCGTTTCTTCTAATATGGAAGAAGCAGAGGTGGAGGATAAAGCACTTGACACACGCTCCATACAAAGACTGTGGCCAGATTTTCATTTTCTTCTCATATACTTAATTGACAATAATAATAATGGAAAGCTATGAATATTATACGCCCGAGCATTGGTCCGAGTGCGAGACGAACTTGAAACACAACTTCTTGCAAAATCGTTGAAATGTAATATACAAATATTTATATACGCCAGTGGTATGGTATGGTATGGTATAGTGTACTATGTAGGATCAAATCTGTCCATGAATTTGTCTCAGCCGAGATAATTCCAGAGAGTTCACAACCACCCAAATTCCCGGTCTCAGTCTTGGATTGGTCTGCTAATTCTATTGCTCCTCAGACTGAGTGTCTAATTCATTTCCCTTCTTAAACAAACTGAGACAACTACCAAAAAAGGCAAATAAACAAAAAGGATTATAAACTTGCTTGGCCTCTCACGACAAATAGTATTCACTCATGTATTCTCATGAAACAGGATCCGGTTTTGGAGTCGTTTAAGAGGGAAAACCTTTGGAGACACCAAAGAGGTTTACATACATACACTGCACAAAATTGTTCCCAAAATGCGAATTACAAGTAATAGTACGTATCTGTTATTTCGTGCACTCAGTGGCAATGATGTTCGATAAGCCAAGGCACGATTAGGAGAAATTGAGGATGTCAGTCCATTCCACGCCCATGCGATAAAAGAGTGATTCCTAAATGGTCTCCGTGATTAATAATTATTGATCATTCCTCAATAAAAACATTTGAGAACATGTAGAAATGGAGATGGAGCTCGGAACCTGGAACGTAGAGTCCGGAGTTAAAATCCAGTCCGCGTGTCTGTGCCGTGCTGTACTAAGAATACACGTAACGTAACAATAAGAATATGGACAATGGTACTACGCTAAAAATATCTCGGAGCAAAAGCTTGGTACATACAAATACTGGTAAATAATAAAAGAAGAGGTAAACAGTTAGGTACCGATCGGTCGTGTGCGTGTTTCGCAGCACTAGAGTGAAATTATGAAGGTGGGAAGATAAGATGGTGGGTTTGTGGAGATTCTGAAACATAGGTTCTCGTAGGGATATGAATATTGAATAGTAACTGTCCGTTAACTCGTTGGTTACTTGGAAGTCTTTTCATCCGAGTGAGTGAAGTGAGTGCGACGGAGAACTCAGTCTGCAGGTATATGAAACTTGAGACATGACTTGCTTGAATCCTTCATCATCAGTCAGGTACTACATAATAGTAATACAGAACTGGAGGGGTCTGACTTGCATACCAGCAATCCCATCGCATCTCATATGCGGTCAATCACAGAGAATGTGGATGTATGATGAATCCGACCGCCGTCTGTTATCAAGTATCAAACCTCCGAAGACCTGTTCGGCGGAGAATATGCATGCCGTTCTCCCCGAGGTATATCCAACGTCTTCGGAAACGCATTATCAACAAATACGAAATCAATATTGCGCTCTCGGCAAATTGTGCGTAGCAATTCCGAAATAATATCCTGTCCTCTCTGAATACCTCTTTGAATAGTAATTTGATCCATATAATAAGGCTGATCGGTCAGAGCATCCAAGTCCCAACCTTCCAAGATATTCTGATCGAGAGGCGGAGAGCGTGTGATGACCACCTTGCAAAGATGGGGGAGGGTCGGTAGGCGTTCGAGGATGAACTTCTCAATTCCTACTGAGGAAAACCAGACTTGGAGATCTTGCAGATCTGAATTTGGCGAAGCTGGAATGGATGTTGGAGTAGAGGGATGGTCATAGTTGTCTTCGAGATGTATCGTGAGTATTTCTAAGGAAGGAGGGAGGTTGAAGGGTCCGCATACACTGCACAAGTTCGATTGGGAGAAGAACATCTCCAAATTCTCCAAGTTACTTGCCGATTTCAAGACGTTAGAATAGAATTGTCCAGGAACGGATGTAGATGGACCGCAGCCTGCTCCTAAGTTATGGATTGGTGATTGATGAATCACCAATTTAAGACTCTTTTCAATTCCGGGAAGACAATCTCGCATTACTGCATGAAGACTTGAAGAGTTTGAGGGCGATAGGAAGTTCAGAGAGTTACATTCTAAGTATATGGATAGGGAGTCTAGGGAGAAGGAGTTGCGGGATTTGAGAAGCCATGTTAGGTCATCCTTACAGAGGTCTTCGAATCCGGAGAGAAATAAATCAATTGTCTTTAACTGAGGTGGTGGATGCTCGTCCCAATTGAGTTCGAGATCGAAATCGGAATCTTTGTTTGTAGTGAACGAGAGCGCGTCGCTGGACCACTAACGAACCGAAAGATACTTCAAGGAAGATAGTTTCGGGAGGTAGTGGTATAAACCACGCAGTTCACCACAAGTGTTAAATAATCGTTCGTTTGGACCTGTTAGTGGTCGATGATGTTTGAGCCATAAGTTCTCGAGGTTGGAGAAGAGGTCTGTGATGATCCCGAGACACGTATCAATATGGCACGATGGGGGAGGGTGTCCGTTGCTCCAGACAAGCGATGTGTTGAATACTAGGGAGGGTGTTCGTTTGAGAAGCGATTCTAATTCCCGGATATCGCATTCCGTAGCGCCAATATCCCCATCATTAAATGTCCAGTAAATGATCATTTCTGTGATCCATGGTCCACAGAGAGGACTTAGGAGGAAGTCATTGATATACTGGTTTGGAATGACAGTTCGACTGCATAGTCCTCTTTGTGCTGCTGATGCCCACAACCTGTGGACGAGGGTCATGTTCCGAAGATCGGAGCCATTGGAATCGAGTGAATTGTCTGACGAGAAATCATGGCCGCTATACCTAATGGCAGTCTATCATCTACTACTTGATCAACTACCAAGCCCAGTATATCTCGTGGAATTCCCCTTGGCACCATTATATTCAGACTGGACCCATCACGCTGGAGCAGAGCTACAGCGGCGTCTCGCTCCAGAACATCCTTCTGTCGACAAGTAGAGATGTACGAGAACATATCCCATATACTGTCAAACGTAACATCGTCAGAGTTGAAGTCCGGATCAACAATGACATCAAAGACTTCCTTGAAAAAGGAGATAGGGAAGTAGTTCTCGAGAAAGAGGCCAGCGAGCTTCGCATCGGAGTACGTCTTGAAGCGGAGGTCTGTACACAGTCTGCAGGATTTGTGACTCCATGCAGGTACGCTGTCGGGTACGTCGGCCATTATACCAGTTGTACCAGGAGGAAAGTGATGAACTAAGAACAGCTGGGCTGGGCCGGGAGAGAACTGATGGGGAAATTTTGGTCTATCGGTTTGAGTCGATGATGGTCTGAATTGTTACTCCGAAGATCCCCTTTTTATTTTGGCTCTGTGCGAAAACTTCCCTTTTCGAAAACAAACAAACAAAAACAAACAAAAAATTACAGAAAGACGAATCCAACCCATGTGTCTGTACCATTCTATACTAAGAATTCAAGAAAGAATACAGTAAGAATCAAATCCATACACTAGTAAAGCACTAGAAAATATCTCAGATCAAAAATTCCGATCCAATAAATAGAAAGTATAAAGTGCAGCAGTACATAGAAAATACTGATATTAATAATAAGAGAAGCAAAATAGTTACAATAATGTGAGGATGAGAAAGCAAGTTTCTTAGGGATCATAAGAGCCTTGTATAGATATAAATAACATAGCTGTCTGTTAACTCGTTGGCTATTTGGAAGTCCATTCATTCGAGCGTGTGAGTGAAGTGACTCAAGTGAGTGTGACGCAGAATTCAGTCTGCAAGTGTACGAAACTTGAGACACGACTCGC
Organism: Fomitiporia mediterranea MF3/22; assembly: GCF_000271605.1. Classification (NCBI taxonomy): domain Eukaryota; kingdom Fungi; phylum Basidiomycota; class Agaricomycetes; order Hymenochaetales; family Hymenochaetaceae; genus Fomitiporia; species Fomitiporia mediterranea. The sequence goes on from NW_006760389.1 coordinate 3,656,891, forward strand.
TTGAATCCTTCATCACCAGTCAGGTACGTAATATTAATACGGAACTGGACGAAACTTGCTTGTATAACAGCAATCCCAGCGCATCTCATACATAGCAGACAATCACGGAGAGAATGTAAATGTATGATGAATCCGATCTCCGGTCTGTCATCAAACATCAAGGTTCCGACGGACGCTGAGAATCTGAGACAGGGTATGTCATACCCTACGCGGGATATCCCACCCTCTCGGAAACGCGTTGTCGATAAAGACGAAATCGACATCGCGCTGTTCAAGAATCGTGCGGAGGGGTTCAGAAAGGATAGCTTTAACCTCTCCTCTTTGAATACCTCTTTGAATAGCAGTTTGACCCATGTCGTCCATGCGAGGGATTAGAGCATCCAAGTCCCAACCCTCCAAAGTATACAGATCGAGAGCCGGGGATCGTGTAACGAGGATTTTCCGTAAATGAGGGAGGAAAGGGAGGTGGTCAAGGATGTACTTCTCGATTGCCATTGAGAACCAAACTTGGAGATCTTGGAGATCTGACGAAGCTGGAGCAGAAGTGGAAGTGGATGGAGTAGACGGGTGGTTGCGGTCGTCTTCGAGATGAATTGCAAGGTTCTCTAAAGAAGGCGGTAAATCGAACGGTCCGTATATAATCCTATTCCTCAAGTCCGACTCTCCAAAGAAGAAAAACAACTCCAAGTTCTTCAAGTTACTCGCCAATTCTAAAAGGCGAGAATAAAATTGTCCAGGAACGGATCCGGATATCCCTGTGTCTGCCACCCTGTAGTCTAGAATGGGTGATCGATAAATGACTAATTTCAGCTTCTTTATCTCGGGAAGACAATCTCGTAAGGCTCCTTGAAGTCTTGAGGATGAAGGAACACCTAGGGAGTAGCGTTCTAAGTATAGGGATAGGGAGTCGAGGGAGAAGGAGCCACGCTTCTCGAGAAGCCAGGTAAGATCGTCCTTTCGTGGGTCTCCAGAGAGGTACAAGTCGACGGTCTTTAATCCAGGTGGAGGATGCTCGTCCCAAATGAGTTGGCGGTCGGAATCGGAATCGGAATAGGGATCGTCGAAGTCGTCGCTGGACCACCAACGAATCGAAAGGTATTTCAGAGAGGACAGTTTCGGGAGGTAGTGGTATAAACTACGCAGTTCACAACAATTGTTAAATGATCGTTCGTTTGGAATTTCTATTGTTAGTGGTCGATGATGTTTGAGCCATAAGTTCTCGAGGTTGGGTAAGAGGTCTGTAATTATCTCTAGACACGTGTCGATACACCGAGAATCAGATGACAAATGTCCAACATTTCCAGTATTTTCAGTATTCCAGACGAGTGAAGTAGTGAATACTAAAGACCGGATGTTAGGTGTCCGCTCGAGTAAGGACTCTAAAGCCCAGATATTATCTTTCATAGTACCGACGATGTCTCCGTTATTTGATTTATTGAAGGGCCAGTAGATGATCATTTCTGTTATCCATGGGCCGCAGAGAGAGCTTAGGAGGAAGTCGGCTATGTGTTGAGATGGTATGACTGCACGACGGCGGAGACCTCTTTGTGCGGCGGATGTCCAGGAACGGTGGACGAGGGACATGTTTTGGAGGTCTGGACTGTTGGAGGTGAAAGCGTTGGTTGGTCTGGGGTCCATTGCTGCTATACCTAGCGGCAGTCTACCGTCTACTAGTTGATCGACTACCAAGTTTAATATGTCTCGCGGAACTCCCCCTGCCATTCTCATCTCCCTCTGCTTCGAATATTCATCATTGTGATCATCTTCAAGCGGAGCTACAGCGGTATCCCTCTCCATCCCATCCTTACTCCTCCTTGCAGACACATACTCAAATATATCCCATATATCTTTAAACGTAATGTCTTCAGATTTGAAGTCCGGATCAACAACAGCATTAAAGACTTTCTCGAACAAGGTGACAGGGAAGTTATTCTCGATTAAAAGGCCAGCGAGCTTCGCATCGGAGTACGTCCTGAAGCAGAGGTTTGAACACAGTCTGCGGGATTTGTGAGTCCTTGCAGGCAGATCGCCGTCAGGTATGTCAGGCATTAAAACTTGAACGTGGGAGAGCAAGGGTTAACTAGGCAGGGACGGACGAGGACTGATGAGGAAATTTTGGTCTGTCGTCGGATGAAGTTTTGATGATGCTGAATTGAGAGAGAGTCAATGAGACAAGAGTGTCTCGGCTCTTCCATTCTTGTACAAACACGTCCACATTTTTGTACTCTGTCCTGAAATTTTCATATCTTCAAAAATTCTAATTTGTTTTGTTGGAAGTCAATTTTTTCTTAGAAAGTTAAAATAAAATAAAATACACAGTACTTAGAATATTTAAGATACCTGTCATTAAGTATTACTGTCATTAAGTATAATCTGTCAACAAGCATGAAACTTAAGTCTTACAAACACTAGAGAATGCTTTCTAACCTAACAAGTATTACAGCATGTGTCTGCCAAACATAGTGCTTAATTAATAATAACAGGTTTACTATATTATATGAACTCTACTTAAACCAGACCTCTCCTTGTCTGTAAGAGGCTCAGTCTCAGGCCAGATTATAATAATACAATACAATAAATTCTACATAAGCTACCACATCACGAAAAAGTTGCAACAAATGTAATTAATAATAGCAAAAGTAATCTAATTATATAATTTCATAAGTATTACAATCCAAATAGTAATTATATTTTACTTATAATACAGTTCTAATGATTGTATATTTTAACAAGTGTAGCAGGAGTGCCCCAAATACTCTCTCTTATTGAGACATCAAGTGAGTGTCTGCCTTATATACTACATAGTGAAGTCCAATAGTCTGAGACATTCCAAGCACAGTAACTCTACATAAGGCAATTGGGGATTTCCTAATCCAGAGTGCAATCTAATACTCCCCTTCAAGCATTAATTAAGAACTAGGACTGTATGCCTAATAGTTTGTTTAGATACTTGATCTGTAGGATGTGGAGAGCTTTTGTAAGAATGTCTGCTAATTGGTTCTGTGATTGGACATAGCATACATTGATGTAATCATTTTGAATATAACATTGTACAAAGTCTTTTTGTAAATCAAGGTGTTTAGTACAAGTGTTGTACATTATTTTGTCAGACTTTACAGTCTTTATTGTACCTTGATTATCACAATAAATTGTAATAGGTGCTGATTCAGTCTGTAGTACTTCTTTGGCAAATTGTTTGAGCCAAATAGCTTCTTGAGTAGCATATGCTAGTGCTTACAACTCTACTTTGTAAACAGATAGTGGTACCAGGTTTTGCTGTTTGCTTGACTAGGATATGGTTGATTTAGCTAATTGAAAGATGTAGCTGTTTATTACTTTATGTCCTTCTGTCATTTGTCTGTCTGCATCACAATAGCCTTGTAGTTTTAAGGCATTTGTGCTTCCAAGTTGAAGCCAGCAATTTGTTGTATATTTTAAATATGTAAAGCAATGTTTCATTACTTTGTAGTGATGCATTTAGGGCTTTTGTAAGTAGTATGCTAATTGCCCAGTAATATAAGATATGTCTGGCTGTGTACAATCTGTAACATATCTTAATGATCCTACCATATTCATGTATAGTATTGTTTTACTATTACTTTCGTTTGTATCATACATATTGTTTGTATTGTTAGATAGATCTATTCTAGGAGTAATAAGTGTTTGTAGTGTCTTTTTGTTTTCAAAGTAGTAATGCTTGATTATACTTTCAATATAATGCTTTTACTGTAAGCTAATTGTTTGTTGAGGTCCATCTTAGCTTATTTCAATACTAAGTAACTAATGTATTTTGTTACTGTTAGTGAATGTAACGTGTTGTCTTAATGTATGTTTAAATGCTGTTATTATAGTAATAGTTTCACTAATAATTGTAATATTGTTAATGTGCATAAATGTTACAAGAATTGTTTTATTATTTCGTTTCTTATAAAATACAGTGTGATTGTAATTAGCTTGTTCTAATCTGATCTTAAGCAGTAGTTCAGTAATCTTTTTATACTATCATCTACCTACTTGTTTCAATCTGTATAATGCTTTATTTAAGTATAATGCTTGTCCAGGTTTAATATCTGTAAGTAGCCTGCCTGACAGTAGTTTCACATAAATGAGTTTGTCCTCATTTAGTTCTCTGTAAAGATATGTGGATTTTACATTTATCTGATGTATTTTGTAGTTCTTAGATGCTACCCAAGATAACAATAATTGTACTGTTAATAGTTTTGTTACTAGGGCAAATAAGTTGTCAGAATAGAAGTCTATTCTATTCTTTTGAGTGTATCCTTACACTATAAATTGTGCTTTGTATTTGTCTATTTGGCTGTTAGCTAGTCTTTTGATTTTATAGACAAATTTTGTTCCAATTATATTTGTATTTGTAGGGGGGATAGCATATATCTATGTGTTTTGTTGTTAAAGTGACTGTATTTCATCCTTCATAGCTTTGATCCACTGTTCTTTGTCTATGTGTGTTATAGTATTGTAATATGTTAATGGATTGCTATAGATTTTGTTAAGGAATTTGTTAAATTCTGTTAGATACATAATTAGGTTTATATTGTCTTTGTAATTTAAACCTATAGTTTGTTTAACCAGTCTTTGCTCTTGTGTAGAGTGTTGTATAACAGGTTTTTTATCTTTATTATTGTTATTAGGAAGAGTTTTATCATTGTTTGATGTATCACTGTTATGATTATTCTCCCCTTCAATCCTAGACATTAGTTTGTCTATGAATTGTATGTTACGTTCAACAGTAACTTTATTATTATA
>NW_006760389.1:3662127-3665104 GCF_000271605.1 Fomitiporia mediterranea MF3/22
TATTTGTCTATTTGGCTGTTAGCTAGTCTTTTGATTTTATAGACAAATTTTGTTCCAATTATATTTGTATTTGTAGGGGGGATAGCATATATCTATGTGTTTTGTTGTTAAAGTGACTGTATTTCATCCTTCATAGCTTTGATCCACTGTTCTTTGTCTATGTGTGTTATAGTATTGTAATATGTTAATGGATTGCTATAGATTTTGTTAAGGAATTTGTTAAATTCTGTTAGATACATAATTAGGTTTATATTGTCTTTGTAATTTAAACCTATAGTTTGTTTAACCAGTCTTTGCTCTTGTGTAGAGTGTTGTATAACAGGTTTTTTATCTTTATTATTGTTATTAGGAAGAGTTTTATCATTGTTTGATGTATCACTGTTATGATTATTCTCCCCTTCAATCCTAGACATTAGTTTGTCTATGAATTGTATGTTACGTTCAACAGTAACTTTATTATTATAGTACACTAAGTGACCTTTACTATTGTTATCATAACCTAACTATTGTGTGTATTAGCCTCTAGGTTGTAGTTTATGTGTTCGTTCGTTCTGTATAATATAATATGCACCAAATTCTCATATATTATCTATTTGATAATGTTTGTTATACTGTTTGTAATATGGTGTTGTAAAATTAATAGCAACTCTTAGTGTTCTGTTATGAATAAATGTTTGATATTGTACTGTATATACTCAGAATTTCATAAGTAACTTTGCTGATAACAGACATGTGTATACACTGTTAAAGATAGTCTTATACATATGTTCTACAACTCTGTTCTACTGTAGTGTATTGTGTACTGTTAATCTACATATTGTTCCTTGACTTTCAATATATGTAGTGAAGTCTTTACTTAGGAACACTGTATTGTTATCACTTTGGAGGGTTTTGACTCTTATACTGTACTGTATAAAGAGTCTTGTTGTATGCTTTACATATTCTGTGAAAGTATTACTTTTATACTGTATAGGTAGTATGGTTACCCATTGTGTAGCATCATCTATAATGGTAAAAAGATATTCATACTTACTGTAAGCTTGTACTAGGGCAGGTCCCCAAATATCAATGTGGAGATGATCTCTATAACATTGTGTAAGAGGTGTTGTTCGTATTTTTGGTATTTCATTGTGTTGTATGTTTGCTTTGATACCATCTGTACACTGTGTATTTTTATTGTCTGTTATCCTTTGACTTATAATCTCAGGATACTCTTGTATGAGTTTGTACAAGTAATCAAAATTAACATGACTCATTTGTCAATGTAAATCAATGATAGTGATTGTGTTAATAGATTGTTTATTATGATGAGAAACTATCATATATAAGTTATTTTGTACATGTATTTCACTAATCTTTGTATGAGTAGGAGAATAAATAATACATTCATTGTTTGTTTTTGTTAAAACATATCCTGCTTTGTATAATAGTGTTTCACTAACAAGTGTGAAGTTCAGATTAGGATGATAGTATACGTTTTGTAGTGAAATTGTATTCACCTTAGTATGCTCATTAGCTTTGTCTTGTAGTTTTATATTAAATGTTATCACTCCACTTTTGCTAAGTGTGAATGATAATTTATTTACAATTGTAATATTTATTAGGGTCAAGTTCTAGACGTTTGTAAGACAGAACAAGTATAGAGTAGTATGTACATTTGTACCAGAGTCCAATATATCAATATAATGTATTAGTTCAGTATCATTGTAATGTATTGTATTGATACATATGTTTGGATTGTAATTAAACTCCTTAATGACTTCTTTTGTATTGTCAAATGAGTTCATGAAGTTGTCTACTTGTATGACACCATCCTCTTGTACTTTGAATGCTGAGAATATGTTAGATTCAGTAGATAGAGTGGATTGAACAGGTAAGCTGCTAGAACTTAATACTAAGGCTTCTACAATTGTAGACTCTAGCATTAGTGTTTCATTAATGTTTTCAATGAATACTGTTTTGTTATTGTCTCAAATAAATACTACTGTATTAAGTGCAGGTTGAGACAATGTAGTAGTAGTAGTAGAAGTAGTAGTTGTTTACTTATGCTTTTTCTTTCAAGCTTCTATTGTTTTGCTTGTTAGAGGATTTTGGCAGTCTTTTAACATATGCCTGTACTTATTACAGTTGTAGCATTTAACTTTATTATAAGGCTTTGTTTTGCCTTTAGCTACACTTTTGCCTTTCGTTTGTAGGCTGTCTCATTCAGTATCTTGTTTTGTTTGAGAGTACTAAGAATGATACTCAGTATATATGTTTTACAACTTGTGTATCAACTTAGCTAGTGTCAGAACGTCTTTCTAAGCTACTGTAACTGTTAGTAGTTGATTATAATAAGTAATCTGCCTGTCTAGCATCATTACTACCCATCTATACTCATGAGGAGTAGTAAGGTTAATTGCTAAGATGTATGTATTGTTATTGAGGGCTTTATTATGTGTAGACAACTGTCTGTAGATTTGTTCAATGTTGTCTAACATCTTATCAAACTGTAATACATACCCTTTTACTGTAAACAATGTAAATATGTCTACAGCATGTGTCATTGTTGTTTGAACATTGTATTGTTCAGAAAGCACCTTCATAAGACTTCTGACACTTGTATGTATTGTAAAGTTTGTATAAATTGTATCAGTTATTGTTTTCATTATACAATGATACAAAATGTTGTCTGTACATATGCTAGCATCATTAGAGGAAGGGGGATTGTGCTCTAGATGGTCTGAGAGCATCATGGCAGTGAGTGTACTGTGTATGTGTAAGTGTCATATTTTGTATCCCTTTATACTAGCCAACTTTTCTGTTCCCTCAAAGAACTTTGTAATGTCAGAGTCCTTCATTATAGTGTTAACAAAGGTATGTGTTATAGACAACATTGTAATAGGTTTGAGGGAAGAGGGAGGTCTAGGGCTTGGGTGGGCTAGTAGGAGGCAAAGGCATTCTGTAAGAGTGAGTGTGTAGGAGCATTCAATGGGCA
>NW_006760389.1:3685703-3696451 GCF_000271605.1 Fomitiporia mediterranea MF3/22
GTAACCCAAAGGCTATAATGGGTCCCCAATTTGTTTGAATAGGAGTGGCTAGAGTGTGAACCTCTTCTTTGAGCCAATCTTGTACTGTTCCCCAATTGACTCTGTATGATAGTAGGCTTCTGCCTGTGCCTAGTATCAGTTATTGTATGTATAATGTTCTAATCCTTTCCTTGATCTGATACAAAGCCACTTTTTATAGCTTGTTAACTTTGTTTAGTATAATATTACAAAAGTTGCTTACTTTTGCAATATTTGGATATCCTTGTTCTAGTACAAGTAATATACTGTGTAACAGATTATAATGTTGTTGTAATGTGTATAGATGGTCTGAGTATCCTTGGATTTGTTCAATCCAGATTTGTTGACTAATAAGAGTGTCTACTGTATAGGTAACAGTTTATACTACTCTTCCTTGTTTGAAAGAGTCTAAGGGAATTTCCCCCTGTATCTAAAATGGTATTCCTTTGATACCTTCTAGTATCAACACTTGTTCCTGTGTATAAGCCACTAAGTAATCAAGAACTAGTAGTACTTCTTAATTAATCTTTCTTTTCTTACTACAAAAGAAAGTTACTTGCCTTAACAACTGTTCTAAGTAGTAGAGTAATTTATCTACCCACTTTGAGTGTTAATTATTAAGGTTAGTTAATATTATAAAGTAAGTGTTAGAGTTAATGTACCTGTATGCTAGCTCCAGGTTTGAGTTCCCCTTAGTAGACTAGAGCTTTACTAGAATAGTAAAGATTTGTAACTAAGTTGGAGTTTTATCAAAGTGTAAGATATACTTACTTTACTAGTCTTAATCCTTAGGAATAGTAACAGAATAGAGTATAGAGGGTAAGACTTGTAGACTTGTAGAGTAAGAGGGTAGAGGAGTCCTACTTTAGTCAAGCTGCAAGTGTAGCCTAGTAGGTTAGTAGTAGAGTACTTCTAAGTACTAAGTAACTTAAGTTAATAAAACTATCTTTTGAGAGCCAAACTAGCCTCCTTATATACCTTTTGCTAGAGTAATGTTACTCTAGTAACTTTAGTAACTCTCTTTACTGTTGTTCCTATGAAGTGGAGCTGGCTAATCCTTTAGACTGTATACTATACTAGTTTGTGTCTTTTATTAATCTGCTGACACTAGTTTGTGTCTTCTTGTATTCTAGATTAATCTTCTAATGACTCCTTTACTGTATTGTTATGTCTTCTATACTTCCTCTTATACTTCTAATGACTCCTTATGAGTCCTCCTAACTAGTTATACTGTGTAAGCTGTGTAATACTTTTCCCATAAAGTAGAGCTTTCTATTATCCTTATAACTCTGTCTGACTCAACCTGTACTTTCTGTATACTAGTTAGTAATACACTTTCTTATAAGGTAGAGTATTATAACTTCTAATGACTCCTTATGACTCTTGTAATATAAAAGGCTGTGCTTCTGTACTGCCCCTAGTACTTACAACCAAAGTTCTAGACTGTCTTGTGTACACTCTAGAACTGACAACTAATGTTCTAAATCTTTCCCTAAGTCTTCTTCAATAGACTTAGTTTAGGAGACAATTATTCTTATTAACTTCTAGCCTTATCTTTGTACTTCTGTATTCAATCATAGAACTTACAACCAAAGTTCTAGATTGCCTTATGTATTCCTCATGTTGTCCTTATATAGTCCTTATGTTTATGACTTCATTACTTTCCTATCTGTATGAGCAAAGTGTATAAAGGAGACTACTTTCCTGTAGTCTCTCCTCAGAGCTCTTAGTTCCCTTTCCTTCACTAGTACTAGTCCTCCTCAAGTATAGAGCTTCAGAGTATTGGCTCTGGCTCTTTACTAGCTTTAATGGTCCTTTGTCTTTATACAAAGTGTTCCTAGCTAGCTATATAGTTTCTTCTCAAGTAAGTATAATATTTTCCTTTTATCTTTTCAGGTTTTCTCCTAGTCTTTTCCTTTATACTTCTTACTCTGGACACTATACTCTTTCCAGATCCCCTCTCTATACAAGCATTCTAAATGACTTGTCTTTGGTTGAGGTTATTAAGTAATACTGTGCTAGAGTATGTGTTTAACCTTAGAGAGATAAAGACCTTGTCTTCAGGTTTTGTTACCTTTTCCTAACTGACTTAGTACCTACTCCTTCCTGTCCCCTCTCTCTACTAATGGATTAATCACCCATTAGTAATGATTAGAGGTTAATAATGCTGAGCTGGAGTTCTTACTAAGTAGGACAACAAAGGTAGCCTAGTTGATCTAGCCAATCTCTAGACTTGTAACTAATAGGGTTTTGTATATAAACTACTTGGTCCCAAGTCTTGAGTTAAGCTTTTCCAAACTTAGTTACTGTATTTTACAATTCCTAACAAATACAATCTATTACAAGTATTATACTAACTTTGTATAATAGTCTAAAGTATTATGCTTACATTACATTTTTATTATAATTTTAAAGAAAGAGTAATATTTACAATATAATAATAATATTGTTATTGTTGTTGCCTTCTAATTTATACAAAAGGTATATTAATATATATAATAGTGTAAGAGTACTTGTTGTATCATTATTATTGTTAACATTTATTTTGGATAAATGCATCATATGTCTCAAATCATGCAAACGTCTTGCAAATATACACTATTGCTGAGACATGTCTTCCAAGACATACATCTGAGACATACAATATTAGATAGCATATATATTACTTTAATCCAAGGACAATGAAGCTCATCACAAACTACACAGTTGACTTGTATCAACACCTACACACTATGAGCAGAGTCTACTGAACCCCTACTAGTGTGACTAACTCTTAGTATCCTTGTGAGCAGCACACAAACCTACAGAAGAATATTTCCTATTGTTTAGGAAACATTGTGACCTCAACACACTAACAGGTTATGAGCCTTGTGCTCCCTACTCATATCTACATTGTTACTATGCTTTTATCTTACCCTCTATGAACACAACGCTTTGAAATCATCATCTCTGCAATTATGATTTCCCCCTCAGTAGTTATATGTATGACTATATGCACTACAATCGTTATCTTGAATGCTTCAGTGTACTATACACTATAGTACAAATGATTTGATACACTCAATTGTGTTATACTTGATAAGTAACATCAAACTACTTCATTTAACACTGAATCCACTTGATTCTACATGTACAATCTATTCTACTTGTCTACAAACCTTTGGTGCTCCCATCTGAGCATACTAAATGCAAATCGTCTTGTCCTGAAGACTACAATTGCTTTATACAACAAGACATGCTATGATACTCGTAGAAGGAATGTATTATCTACAAGGACCTAGACACACCTGTCTGAGCATCCCAAACACACATTGATTTATTAAAATAACTTCGGACAGATTAGTTACTTTAAAAGCAATGAATACCCAGTGATACTATATCCAAACACTGAATTACTTCATCTTACACTACAGAGATACATTATAATAATAACATCTCACATAACAGACAAACATTTGATATTATATTAATAATACAAATGATTAATACTATAAACGAAAGAATAATGCTAGCAAAGCATAATAACAATATAAAGAAATACTATTACAAACGTACAATCAATCTAATAATGATTAGACAAACGAATAATATGAAACAAGAGTATAAATGCAACTAAAGCATAATAACTCAAATATAAAAACAATATATACTATCACAAACACACAGTCATGATAAATAACATATATTTACCATATACAAATATATCACATAGATATACAAACGTATACAATGAAATAATAAAATATATTGCATAGATATACGAATATACAAATGTACAAAGTAATAATAATGCATTCAAACACATAAAACTATTAATTACTAAATAATGCAAAGTTATATACAAATGCAATCAAACAAACACATAATAACAATAAAAACAATTAATAAAATTATGAAACAAAGTTGCAAACATTCTAAACATATAATAACAAACATATATACTTATACAAAGTATTAAATTAAATTAAACCATAACACTACAAACGAAGAAACAATATAATGATACATATATGCATAATATTGACATTATAAACTATACAGACAAATACATATCTTATACCTTGCACAATTACTATTACAATGCAAAGATCAAACGAATGATAGTTACAAATACATTGTAACAATATTATGTATCAATAAGATATACATGATAATGAAGTATTAAGTCAATATGATTAATACAAACAGTTTAAACAATATAAACATATTTCAGACACATCAAAAATATCATTAACATACAAAATGTTATAAACAATTAAATGTCACTTAAAAACTTGACAAAATACAATAATACAGATGCAAAACAAAATAACTAATGCCTCAAAAACATTAGAGCCTAACATTGGGTAGTCTGAAGGGCCAAGCAATGGAAAGAACACTACTGCCAAGTACACAAAAGACAAACAAACGTTGGAACAAAATCCAAAAGAAACAAACATAAGTTCAGAACTTGATCAGACACTTCACTAATGATTAAACACAATGTGTGACGGATTTAATCAATCACTGCAAATGGCAGAAAGATATTTATTCACAAAGAATATATCTATGATCAATACATAAAAGATATCATTAACTATTTGAAGTTCAAACAATATTATAACAGCATATTCTTCATTAACAGCCTTGCTTGAAGCTTACACCCATCACAAAAGAATAAAGATTAATAAACAAAACAGAAACAAAACACAATAGCTTGAATACTTTTGTCATCAAACAGAAGACAAATGATACTGAGCAAAACGAAATAATGCACTACTCAATGTATGCAAATATAACAAACAAAATACACAAACTTAACATTGCTAAACAATACAATGGATTATATTTATCCAAATAACAAACTATTCAGACATACACATAACAATCAAACAAAATACACAAGCATACATGCAATCTATTTGAGTATAAACTTGAATAACATTCAGTATAATGCCAAAAAGAATTAATAACTAAATCAGACAAAGATAACAAATAACATTGAAATTATTCAACAAAACACATTCACACATTCACATACAATGCTTAAACAAATAATAGAATGATGAAAACATACAAACAAATTGATTATACACAAAAGCCAATTACTCAAAGCAAACCTTCTCAAATTGAAGGGGAGTAATAACAGCATATATTTACAAAACATAAAACATAACAAACAATAAATCAAAATAACAGCATATATTCACAAAACATAAAACATAACAAACAATAAATCAAAACATAGCAAACAATTAAATGATGCAGAAATATTGACTATGTCACTATTTAATGTTACACATCCTACAAAACACAATTATAAAGTTATTACAATGAATTCAAAGCAAATCCATTAAATCCAACAAGCAAATCTGACGAATCTGACAATAATATACCTATGTAAGAGAAATTTTCTCTAAAATCTTTGATGGTCACACTATACATAGCACCATTGAACATATTACAAACAAATATACTACAGATTATATACCTAAAACAAGGAGAAGTATGCTACATACAACAATGTTGAGTAGAAAAGCATCTCTAGTGTATATCAAACTATACAGAATTATAGAACAGAACTATGTCTTCCACAACAGAACATATGTTACATTGAAAATAACAATCATACATCACACAAAACTTCCAACACTTATTCCCTAACATGTGGGACATAATAGCAAACGAATAATTAAATAAACAAAATAATATTCAGACAGATAACTGAAAATTAAGGCAATGAAGCCAAGGAATGGCACATATTCCCAAAGCAATCTACACTAGACGTGCGAAGCACTTGCTAAAATTAAAAGAAGTAACAGACGTAACAGCAATCAAAATGTTAATCCTTTCAAATAAAACAAGATAATGTTGATCATAATGAACAAAAATGAGCAATACACTCAAAATAAACAAAATAAATTCATATTTCATAACGAATACACACATATATTCAGTGAATAAAGTGAATATAATAATTAAAACAATATCAAACAGAATTTGATACAAAATAAACAATAAACAAACAAATATTACAATATACAATGAAAAATAGAACTGCAAAACATACTATTTCATTTATCTACAAAATAAAAACAACAAACACATATTATAATTGTGCAAAGCAATATATATTAATCAAATAACACTATACAATAATAATAAAAACATTATCACAACAATAAAACAATACAAACATACAAATAACATTATAGTTTGTAAAGTTGAAGGACACATTAAACAATAACAAACACAATGCACACATATAACAATATCAAATATATCTATTGCAAAACAGCAAAACAATACAAACGTACCATATGTTTAAAACATAAATAATGTGCCTAAACAGACTTACAAATAGTCAGATGATAAAATAAAACAAATTACAATGAATAAAACCTTAATCAACCTTGATATGAAGTGATCTGACATATCATAAATGATATTACAAATAGTGAACAATACAATGCTTCAATATAAAGGCATAGAACTATTATTAAATGCTTAAAAGGCATGAATACAAAACGAACACAAACAAAGATGATACATGATGAATAGAGGACATCATAATAACATTGACAGCACATTTTACAGGCATGATTCAACAGTTTCATTGTGAAAGTAAAAGTGAAAAACTACTAGTAACACAATTCAAATGCACAAAAATACAAATTAACAAGAACAAATTAATAACACACACATTGTTATTAAATATAGTATTAACTATACAAACAAAACGATACAAACGAATTACAATGATAATTACACTTCAAGTGTAATAATACAAAACAAACTACATGTATAATAATACAAATACAAACAGAACGAATAACAGAACAACTGTGGAACAATACAGTATGATAAAATAAACATACTATGACACAAAACAAACAATATGACATGAAAAACAAACGAAACAAAGTTATATCATATCATATTATATTGCAGACAAGAAAAACTACTATCATACAAATGATAAAACATTATAGTGACAACTATAATAGTAATAATAATAAAACTACAAACGAACAAATGCTAAAGAGATCCTGCAACTCTCTTAGCAATCATAATTGAGTTAACAATCGATTTATTACATTGAACATAATAATAATACATTGGACAAACGTAACACTTACAGTGGACTTAATATACGAAGCAAATGAAACATTTACATTGCAAATGTAAATGATATTAGTAAAAACAATGGACGAACACATATCAAACATTATATTAGTCTGATCAACTAGTATAAGTTTGAAGGGGAGTGTTAACATTTATTTTGGATAAATGTGTCATATGTCTCAAATCACACAAACGTCTTGCAAATATACACTATTGCTGAGACATGTCTTCTGAGACATACATCTGAGACATACAATATTAGATAGCATATATATTACTTTAATCCAAGGATGATGAAGCTCATCACAAACTACACAGTTGACTTGTATTGACACTTACACACTATGAGCAGAGTCTACTAAACCCCTACTAGTGTGACTAACTCTTAGTATCCTTGTGAGTGGCACACAAACCTATGGAAGAATATTTCCTATTGTTTAGGAAACATTGCAACCTCAACACACTAAGAATTATCTTAATAAAAGTATACTATAAGTATATAATATGTATATTATACTTAGACTATCTATACAAATAGTTTACAATATTTGTAAAAGTTATTTTATCTACTTGTAATAATTACATAAGTGTGTTTAGAAAGCTATATACTTGTTATATTACTTTTTACTATATTACAAAGTACAGTGAAACCTCTTATTAAGTATAACATTTTAAGTCTACCATTACCCTTGTAGACACTAGAATATTACTTGTTAACAAGTATACCCTCTTAATAAGTATTACTTTTTATGTCTACTAAGGGTAATACTTAATGAGAGGTTTCACTATAAATCAATAATTTTATTTTATATCTAAATACAATAATTAAAATGTTCTATCAGTTGATGACTCGTATTTTAGTTGCTTATGTAATCAACTGCTGAAGATTGAGAGCATATAATGATGCATTTCTCTTTGTCACTCCTTTACTCCTACCTTTACCATCTCCCTAACCCTCTACCCTTAACACTATGTTGTTACTTCTGTTCTCTCTAGTCAAGTCCTCTACTTGTAAGTGTTCTACTAGTAGGCACTCTACACCTGCTACAATATAGGTAATAAACATTACTGTACTTGTCTCTCTAATCTACTACTATAATGCCTACACTAAGCCTTAGATCTTGTAATAACACAACCTAGCTGACAACACTGTCCTTTAACATAAAGTATAAGTAGCTAGTCTACTTTATAATAACCTGTACTATAGTTACTTATTTATCTCCTCCTAACTTTTTGTCTTTCATCCCTCCTATCCCTCCTACTCCTTACTCTACTGCTTGTATTGCCTCTCCTCTGTTGTTCTTCTTGTTTTACACTTGCCTTCCTTTTTACATTTATATTCACATATCTGTATTGTTAATCAACACTAAACAACTTCCTTAATAATTCTATACATTCTTCCTACTCTGTAGTACAAGTAGTAATTAACAAGTACACACTCACAACAATGTCTATGTATAACCACTCCTAAGAGGCAATCCTCTCTCAGACCTCTACACACACTCTCCTTCTACACTTACTATTTTATACTTGAAAATACTCTTAAGGGACTTATACTATATATATTTACAATCCTAAGTAAGGTAGAGAAAGTATAAACCCAACATAGGGTGTCACATCAGTCACAGCACAGCCACTTACCCCTTTAGGAAGGACCCTTTGGCAAAAATCAAGCTGTGAACATTAACCTTTTTTTTAAACATACAAAAAAGGTGTTAGAAATCTTTTGTATAACTTTTATTAGTACTACAAATTAATAATATATTAATAATACTTAGTTATATCTTGAATATTTATTATTAGAGTATGTTAGGAATTGTAAAATATAGTAACTAAATTTGGAAAGCCTAACTTAAGACTTAGAACCAAGTAGTTTATAAACAAAACTCTATTAGTTACAAGTTTTAAGATTAGCTAGATTCTTAAACTACCTTTATTGTCCTACTTAATAAATACTCTAGCTCAGTATTATAAACCTTTAATTATTACTAATGGGTAATCAATCTATTAGTAGAGAGAGGGGACAGGAAGGAGTAAGTATTAAGTCAGTTAGGAAAAGGTAACAAAACCTGTAAAATATACTCACTTTACCAGTCCTAATTATTAGAAATAGTAACAGAATAGAGTATAGAGGGTAAAACTTGTAGACTTGTAGAGTAAGAGGGTAGAGGAGTCCTACTTTAGTCAAGCTACAAGTGTAGACTAGTAGGTTGGTAGTAGAGTACTTCTAAGTACTAGGTAACTTAAGTTAATAAAACTACTATTAAGGGCTAAACTAGCCTCCTTATATACTTTTTGCTAGAGTAATGTTACTCTAGTGACTTTAGTAACTCCCTTTACTGTTGTTCCCATGAAGTAGAGCTAGCTAATCCTTTAGACTGTATACTACACTAGTTTGTGTCTTTTATTAATCTTCTAATACTAGTTTGTATTTTCTTGTATTCTAGATTAATCTTCTAATGACTCCTTTACTATATTGTTATATCTTCTATACTTCCCCTCAAGCTTCTAATGACTCATTATGAGTCCTTCTGACTAGTTATACTGTGTAAGCTGTATAATACTTTTCCTATGAAGTAGAGCTTTCTATTGTTCTGTTAGTCTTCCTATGACTCTGTCTGACTTAACCTGTACTTCTTGTATACTAGTTTGTAATACACTTTCTTATAAGGTAGAGTATTATGACTTCTAATAACTCCTTATGACTTCTGTAATATAAAAGGCTGTGCCTCTGTACTACTCTTAGAACTTACAACCAAAGTTCTAGACTGTCTTGTGTACACTCTAGAACTGACAACTAATGTTCTAAATCTTTCCCTAAGTCTTCTTTAATAGACTTAGTTTAGGAGACAATTATCCTTATTAACTTCTAGCCTTATCTTTATACTTCTGTATTCAATCATAAAACTTACAAATAAAGTTCTAGATTGCCTCATGTATTCCTTATGTTGTCCTCATATAGTCCTTATGTTTATAACTTTATTACTTTCCTATCTATATGAGTAAAGTGTATATAAGAGACTACTTTCTTATAGTCTCTCCTCAGAGCTCTCAGTTCCTTTCCCTTACACTAGTACTAGTCCTTCTTAAGTATAAAGCTTTAGAGTACTGGCTCTAGCTCTTTACTAGCTTTGATAGTCCTTTGTCTTTATACAAAGTGTTCCTAGCTAACTATATAGTTTCTCCTATAAGTAAGTATATTTTAATAAGTATAGCAGGAGTGCCCCAAGTACTCTCTCTATTTGAGACATCAAGTGAGTGTCTGCCTTATATACTACTTAGTGAAGTCTGATAGTCTGAGACATTCTAAGCACAGTAACTCTACATAAGGCAATTAGGGATTTCCTAATCCAGAGTACAATCTAATACTCCCCTTCAAGCATTAATTAAGAACTAGGACTGTATGCCTAATAGTTTGTTTAGATGCTTGATCTGTGGGACATGGAGAGCTTTTGTAAGGATGTTTACTAATTGGTTCTGTAATTGAACATAGCATACATTAATGTAATTGTTTTGAATATAATATTGTACAAAGTCTTTTTGTAAATCAAAGTGTTTAGTACAAGCATTGTACATTATTTTGTCAGACTTTACAGTCTTTATTACACCTTGATTATTGTAATAAA
>NW_006760389.1:3697876-3704789 GCF_000271605.1 Fomitiporia mediterranea MF3/22
ATCGTTTTATTATTTTGTTTCCTATAAAATACAGTGGTAATGTAATTAGCTTGTCTAATCTGATCTTAAGTAGTAGTTTGGTAATCTTCTTATACCATTGTCTACCTACTTGTTTCAATCTGTATAACACTTTATTTAAGTATAATGCCTGTCCAGGTTTAATATCTGTAAGTAGCCTGCCTGGCAGGAGTTTCACATAAATGAGTTTGTCCTCATTTAGTTCTCTGTAAAGATATGTGGATTTTACATCTATCTGATGTATTTTGTAGTTCTTAGATGCTACCCAAGATAATAATAATTGTACTGTTAATAGTTTTGTTACTAGGGCAAATAAGTTGTCAGAATAGAAGTCTATTCCATTCTTTTGAGTGTATCCTTGTACTACAAATTGTGCTTTGTATTTGTCTATTCAGCTGTTAGCCAGTCTTTTGATTTTATAGACAAATTTCGTTCCAATTATATTTGTATTCATAGGAGGGATAGTATATATCCATGTGTTTCATTGTTGAAGTGACTGTATTTCATCCTTCATAGCTTTGATCTACTGTTCTTTGTCTATACATGTTATAGTATTGTAATACATTAATGGATTGTTATAGATTTCGTTAAGGAATTTGTTAAATTCTGTTAGATACATAACTAGGTTTATATTGTCTTTGTAATTTAAACCTATAGTTCGTTTAACCAGTCTTTGCTCTTGTGTAGAGTATTGTATGACAGGTTCTTTATCTTTATTATTGTTATTAGGAAGAGTTTTATCATTGTTTGATGTATCACTATTATAATTATTCTCCCCTTCAATCCTAGACATTGGCTTGTCTATGAATTGTACATTGTGTTCAACAGTAACTTTATTATCATGGTACACTAAGTGACCTTTACTGTTAGTATCATAACCTAGCTATTGTGTGTATTAGCCTCTAGGTTGCAGTTTATACATTTGTTCGTTCTGTATGATACAATATGTACTGAATTCTTGTATATTATCTATTTGATAATGTTTGTTATACTGTTTGTAATATGGTGTTGCAAAATTAATAGCAACTCTTAGTGTTCTGTTATGAATAAACGTTTGATATTGTACCACATATACTCAGAATTTCATAAGTAACTTTGCTGATAACAGACATGTATGTACACTGTTAAAGATAGTCTTATGTATATGTTCCACAACTCTGTTCTGCTGTAGTGTATTGTGTACTGTTAATCTATGTATTGTTCCTTGACTTTCAATATATGTAGTAAAGTCTTTACTTAGGAATACTGTATTATTATCACTTTAGAGAGTTTTAACTCTTATACTGTACTGTGTAAAGAGTCTTATTGTATGCTTTACATATTCTGTGAAAGCATTGCTTTTATACCACATAGGTAGCATAGTTACCTATTGTGTAGTGTCATCTATGATAGTAAAAAGATATTCGTACTTACTGTAAGCTTGTACTGGGGCAGGTCCCCAAATATCAATGTGGAGATGATCTCTATAACATTGTGCAAGAGGTGTTGTTTGTATTTTTGGTATTTCATTGTATTGTATGTTTACTTTGATACAATCTGTACACTGTGCATTTTTATTGTCTGTTATCCTTTGACTTATAATCTTAAGATACTCTTGTATGAGTTTGTGCAAGTAATCAAAATTGACATGACCCATTCATTAATGTAAATCAACAATAGTGATTGCATTAATAGATCATTTATTATGATGAGAAACTATCATATACAAGTTATTTTGTACATGTATTTCACCAATCTTTGTATGAGTAGGAGAATAAATAATACATTCATTGTTTGTTTTTGTTAAAACATATCCTACTTTGTATAATAGTACTTTACTAACAAGTATGAAGTTCAGATTGGGATGATAGTATACATTTTGTAGTAAAATCATATTCACCTTAGTATGCTCATCAGCTTTGTCTTGTAGTTTTACATTAAATGTCATCACTCTACTTTTGCTAAGTGTGAATGACAATTTATTTACAATTGTAACGTTTATTAGGGTTGAGTTCTAAACGTTTGTAAGACAGAACAAGTATGGAGTAGTGTGTACATTTGCACTAGAGTCCAATATATCAATACAATGTATTAGTTCAGTATCATTGTAATGTATTACATTGATACATATGTTTGGATTGTAATTGAACTCCTCAATGACTTCTTTCATATTGTCAAATGAGTTCATGAAGTTGTCTACTTGTATGACACTATCCTCTTGTACTTTGAATGCTGAAAATATGTTGGATTCAGTAGATAGAGCAGATTGAGTAGGTAGAGTGGATTCAGCAGATAGAGCAGGTTGAGCAGGTAAGCTGCTAGAACTTGATACTGAGGCTTCTGTAATTACAGACTCTAGTATCAGTGTTTTATTAATGTCTTTAATGAATACTGTTTTTTTATTGTCTCTAATGAATACTACTACATTAAGTGCAAGTTGAGACAACATAGTAGTAGTAGTAGAAGCAGTAGCTGTTTGCCTATGCTTTTTCTTTCAAGCTTCTGTTGTTTTACTTGTTAGAGGGTTTCAGCAGTCTTTTAACATATGCCTGTACTTATTACAGTTGTAGCATTTAACTTTATTATAAGGCTTTGTTTTACCTTTAGCTACACTTTTGCCTTTTGTTTGTAGGCTGTCTCATTCAGTATCTTATTTTGTTTGAGAGTACTGAGAATGATACTCAGTATATGTGTTTTGTAATTTGTGTATTAACTTAGCTAGTATTAGAATGTCTTTCTGAGCTACTGTAACTGTTGGTAGTTGATTATAATAGGTAATCTGCCTGTCTAGCATTGTTGCTACCCATCTATACTCACAAGGAGTAGTAAGGTTAATTGCTGAGATGTATGTATTGTTATTAGGAGCTTTATTGTGTGTAGACAACTGTCTATAGATTTGTTTGATGTTGTCTAACGTCTTATCAAACTGTAATACATACCCTTTTACTGTAAACAACATAGATATGTCTACAGTATGTGTCATTGTTGTTTGAACGTCATATTGTTCAGAAAGCACCTTTATAAGACTTCTAACACTTGTATACATTGTAAAGTTTGTATAAATTGTATCAGTTATTGTTTTCATTATACAATGATACAAAACGTTACCTGTATGTATGCCAGCATTATTAGAGGAAGGGGGATTGTACTCTAGGTGGTCTGAGAGTATTATGACAGTAAGTGCATTGTGTATGTATAAGTACTATATCTTGTATCCCTTCACACTAGTCAACTTTTCTGTTCCCTCAAAGAACTTTGTAACATTAGAGTCCTTCATTATAGTGTTAACAAAGGTATGCATCATAGACAACATTATAATGGGTTTGAGGGGAGAGGGAGGTTTAGGGCTTAGTGGTCTAGCAGGAGGCAAAGGTGTTCTGCAAGAGCAAGTGTGTAGAGGCATTCAATAAGTACTAAGGCTCATAACCTTTTAATAAGTGTAGTAGGAGTGCCCCAAGTACTCTCTCTATTTGAGACATCAAGCAAGTGTCTGCCTTATATACTACTTAGTGAAGTCTGATAGTCTGAGACATTCTAAGTGTAGTAACTCTACATAAGGTAATTAGGGATTTCCTAATCCAGAGCACAATCTAATAGTATAATATTTTCCTTTATCTCTTCAGGTCTTCTCTTAGTCTTTCTCCACCATTCTCCTTACTTTGAACACTATACTCTTTCTAGATCCTCTCTCTATATAGTTGAGGTTATTAAGTAATACAGTACTAGAGTATGTATTTGACCTTAGAGAGATAAAGACCTTGTCTACAGGTTTTGTTACCTTTTCCTAACTGACTTAGTACTTACCCCTTCCTGTCCCCTCTCTCTGCTAATGAATTGATTACTCATTAGTAATGATTAGAGGTTTATAATACTGAGCTAGAGTTCTTACTAAGTAGGACAACAAAGGTAGCCTAAGGATCTAGCTAATCTTTAGACTTGTAATTAATAGAGTTTTGTTTATAAACTACTTGGTTCCAAGTCTTGAGTTAGGCTTTCCAAACTTAGTTACTGTATTTTACAATTTCTAACAAAACCTGTATACAAGATCTTTATCTTTGTCAAGTTAAACACATACTCTATTATAGTATTACTTTGTAACCTTAACTAAAGACAAGTTGTTCAGTAGAATGCTTGTATAGAGAGGGGATCAGGAAAGAGTATAATGTTTAATAGTAAGACATAGGAAAAGACTAGGAGAAAACCTGTTTAAAAGAGATAAAAGAAAAGATTATTACTTACTTAATAAAGAAGAAACTATATAGCTAGTTAGGAATGCTTTGTACAAAGACAAAGGACTATTAGAGCTAGTAAAGAGCCAGAGCTAGTACTCTAAAGCTCTATACTTGAGGAGGACTAGTACTAGTGTAAAGGAAAAGGAACTAAGAGTTCTGAGGAGAGATTACAGGAAAGTAGTCTCTTATATACACTTTGCCTATATAGATAGGAAAGTAATAAAGTTATAACATAAGGACTATATGAGGATGTTAACATTTATTTCAGATAAATGTGTCTAATGTCTTACTATGTGCATATATGTGTCATACAATACAGAACAGCCTTATTACAATGTGTTATTACACTGAGACGTCAACCAAGACATATATCCAAGACATACAATATAGAATAGTATATATAATACTTTAATCTAAGGACAATAAAGCTCATAATTATATACAACGAATTACAAACTATGTAGTCAACCTGTATTAACACCTGCACACTATGAGTAGAGTCTACTGAACCCCTACTTGTGTAACTTACTCTTAGGGAAACATTGTGACCTCAAAATACTAACAGGTTATGAGCCTTACACTCCCTACTCATATCTACATCATTACTACACTTTTATCTTACCCTCTACAAATGCAACACTTTAAAATCATCATCTCAGTAATTATGATTCCCCCTCAGTAACTATATGTATGACTATATACACTATGATTGTCATCTCAAATGCTTTAGTGTACTATACACTATAGTACAAATGATTTGACACACTCAATCATATTATACTTGATAAGTAACATTGAACTACTCCATTTAATGCTGAATCCATTTGATTCTACACATACAATCTATTCTACTTGTCTACAAACCTTTAGTGCTCCCATCTGAGCATACCAAACGCAAATTGTCTTGTCTCGAAAACTATGATTGCTTTATACAACAAGACATGCAACAATACTTGTAATCAGAACGTATTATCTATGAGAACCTAAACACACCTGTCTGAGCATCCTAAACACACATCAATTTATTAAAATAACATTGGACAGACTAGTTGCTTTAAATGTAATGAGTACTCAGCAATACTATATTTAAACACTAAACTACTTCATCTTACACTACAGAGATATGTTATAATAATAACATCTCACATAATGAACAAACATTTGATATTATATTAATAATATAAATGGTTAATACTATAAACAAAAGAATAATGCTAGTAAAGCATAATAACAATATAAAGAAATACTATTACAAACGTACAAACAATCTAATAATGATTAGACAAATGAATAATATGAAAACAAGAGTATAAATGCTACTAAAGCATAATAACTCAAATATGAAAACGATTTATACTATCACAAACACACAATCATAATAAATAACATATATTTACCAAATACAAATATATTACACTGATATATGAACATATACAATGAAATAATAAAACATATTGTATAGATATACAAATATACAAATGTACAAAGTAATAATAATGTATTCAAATGTATAAAACTATTACTCATTAAGTAAACACAAAGTTAAATGCAAATGCAATCAAGCAAATGTATAATAACAATAAAAACAATAATAAAACATATGAAACAACATTCTAAACATTCTAAACATATAATAACAAACATATATACTTATACAAAGTACTGAATTAAATTAAACCATAATGTTACAAACAAAGAAACAATATAATGATACATATATGCATAATATCAACATTGTTAACTATACAGACAAATACATATCTTACACCTTACACAATTACTATCACAATGTGAAAATCAAACAAACAATAGTTACAAACACATTATAACAATATAATATATTAATAAGATATACATGATAACAAAGTATTAAGTTGATACAATTAATGTGAACAGTTTAAACAATATAAACAATTGAATATTACTTAAAAACTTGATAGAATACAATAATACAGATACAAAACAAAACAACTAAAGCTACAAAGCATTAGAGCCTAACATTGGATAGTCTGAAGGGCTAAGCAACAGAAAGAACACTGCCACCAAGTACACAAAAGATAAACAAATGCTAGAACAAGATCAAAAGAAACAAACATAAGTTTGGAACTTGATTAGACACTTTACTAATGATTAAAAACAATGTGTGACAGATTTAAAAGATCACTACAAACAGTAGAAAGATAGGATTCACAAAGAATATATCTATGATCAATACATAAAGGATATCATTACTGCTGTTTTCAAAATACCTGGCACTGACGTGTTTCGGGACATTTTGTCACACTAAACATGTCAGAATACAAAATTTACTATAACTCAATCAATACTCAACCATTTTGTGTGATTTAAGTTGCTAAATTCATTAATATAAAATATCTTTCATATTCCAACAAAAAAGGAGAGAATTGAGTAAAACTTGGCTGAGATACAGTACAAAATGTGAATTTTCTATGTAACACTCATTTTTATTTTTTCTCTGAATCAAAACTAGATATATAAGCTTGGAAAACTGTTTATTCTAGTCGGATACATTAATACTTAATTTACATAGTCAATGTTTTGTGAATAGATTACTTATTCTGCTTTACTGAGAGAGGGCTAAAATGTGTAAAACTAACTATTTTACTTTATTCCCCCCCACACTCAATAAATTATTCTTGACCTCAAACTGTATTCCTAAATTA
>NW_006760389.1:3704900-3707897 GCF_000271605.1 Fomitiporia mediterranea MF3/22
TATTGAGTGTGGGGGGGAATAAAGTAAAATAGTTAGTTTTACACATTTTAGCCCTCTCTCAGTAAAGCAGAATAAGTAATCTATTCACAAAAAATTGACTATGTAAATTAAGTATTAATGTATCCGACTAGAATAAACAGTTTTCCAAGCTTATATATCTAGTTTTGATTCAGAGAAAAAATAAAAATGAGTGTTACATAGAAAATTCACATTTTGTACTGTATCTCAGCCAAGTTTTACTCAATTCTCTCCTTTTTTGTTGGAATATGAAAGATATTTTATATTAATGAATTTAGCAACTTAAATCACACAAAATGGTTGAGTATTGATTGAGTTATAGTAAATTTTGTATTCTGACATGTTTAGTGTGACAAAATGTCACGAAACGCGTCAGTGCCAGGTATTTTGAAAACAGCAGTAACTATTCAAAGTTCAAACAATATCATAATAGTGTATTCTTCATTAACAGCCTTGTTTGAGCTTGTACCCATTACAAAAGAATAAAATTAATAAACAGAACAGAAACAAGACACAATAGCTTGAATGCTTTTGTTATCAAACAGAAGACAAATGATACTAGGCAAAATTAAATAACACATCTCAATGTATGCAAATATAACAGACAAAATACAAAAACTTATCCTTTCTAAACAATACAATAGATTATATTTATCCAAATAACAAACTATTCAGACATACACATAATAATCAAACAAAATACACAAGTATACATACAATTTATTTGAGTATAAACTTAAATAACAATCAGTATAATGCCCAAAAAGAATTAATAACTAAATCAGACAAAGATAGCAAATAACATTGAAGTTATTTAACAAAACATATTCATACATTCACATACAAATACTTAAACAAACAATAAAATGACAAAAATGTACAAACAAATTGATTATACACAAAAGCCAATTGCTCAAAGTAAACCTTCTCAAATTGAAGGAGAGTAATAACAGCATATATTCACAAAACAAACAATTGAAACATAGTGAACAATCAAATGATGCAGAAATATTGACTATGTCACTATTTAATACTGTACATCCTACAAAACACAATTATAAAGTTATTACAATGAATTCAAAGCAAATCTGTTGAATCTAACAAGCAAATCCACTCAATCCAACAAATCCAACAATAAAATACTTATGTAAGAGACACTTTCTCTGGAATCTTTGATGGTCACACTATACATGGTACTATTGAATGTATTACAAACGAATTTACTATAGAGCATATACTTAAACATGGAGAAGTACACTACATACAAAGATGTTAAGCAGAAAAGCATCTCTAGTACATAACAAAATATACAGAACTATCAAATGGAACTATGCTTTCTACAACAGAACGTGTATTACATTGAAAATAACAATCACACATTACACAAAACTTACAACACTTATTCCCTAACATGCAGGGCATAATAGCAAACAAATAAATAAGTAAACAAAATAATATTCAGACAGATAACTGAAAATTAAGACAATGAAGCCAAGGAATAGTACATATTCCTAAAGCAATCTACACCAGACACACAAAGTACTTGCTAAAATTAAAAGAAGTAACAGACATAACAGTGATCAAAACATTAATCCTTTCAAATAAAACAAGATAACATCAATCATAATAAACAAAAATGAGCAATACACTCAAAATAAACAAAATAAATTCATATTTCATAACAAACACACACATATATTCAGCAAATAAAGAAAATATAATGACTAAAACAATACCAAACAGAATTTGATACAAAATAAACAATAAACAAACAAATATTATAATATATAATGAAAAATAGAACTGTGAAATACACTATTTTATTTATCTACAAAATAAAAACAGCAAACATGTATTATGATTGTACAAAGCAATATATTAATCAAATAACATTGCACAACAATAATAAAAACATTATCACAATGATAAAACAATACAAACATACAAATAACATTATAGTTTGTAAAGTTAAAGGACACATTAATTAATAACAAACACAATACACACATATAACAATATTTAATATATCTATTACAAAACAGTAAAACAATACAAATATACTATATGTTTAAAACATAAATAATGTGCCTAAACAGACTTACAAACAGTCAGATAATAAAATAAAACAAATTACAACAAATAAAACCTTAATCAACCTTAATATGAAGTAATCTAACATATTATAAATGATATTACAAATTGTGAACAATACAATGCTTTAATATAAAGGTATAGAACTACTATTAAATGCTTAAAAGGTATGAATACAAAACAAACACAAACAAAGATGATACATAATGAATAGAGGACATTTGTAAGATATACTCACTTTACTAGTCCTAATCCTTAGGAATAGTAACAGAATAGAGTATAGAGGGTAAGACTTGTAAACTTGTAAAGTAAGAGGGTAAAGGAGTCCTGCTTTAGTCAAGCTACAAGTATAGCCTAGTAGGTTGGTAGTAGAGTACTTCCAAGTACTAGGTAACTTAAGTTGATAAAACTATCTTTTGAGGACCAAACTGGCCTCCTTATATACCTTTTGTTAGAGTAATGTTACTCTAGTGACTTTAGTAACTCCCTTCACTGTTGTTCCTATAAAGTGGAGCTAGCTAATCCTTTAGACTGTATGCTACACTGGTTTGTGTCTTCTATTAATCTGCTAACACTAGTTTGTGTCTTCTTGTATTCTAGATTAATCTTCTAATGACTCCTTTACTGTATTATTATGTCTTCTATACTTCCTCTCATACTTCTAATGACTCCTTATGAGTCCTCCTGACTAGTTATACTGTGTAAGCTGTGTAATGCTTTTCCCATGAAGTGGAGCTCTCTATTGTTCTTATGACTCTGTCTGACTTGACCTATACTTTCTGTATACTAGTTAGTAATATACTTTCTCATAAGGTGGAGTATTATGACTTCTAATGACTCCTTATAACTCTTGTAATATAAAAGGCTGTGCTTCTGTACTACCCTTAG
>NW_006760389.1:3708425-3717698 GCF_000271605.1 Fomitiporia mediterranea MF3/22
CCTTATGTAGTCCTCATGTTTATAACTTTATTACTTTCCCATCTATATGAGTAAAGTGTATAAAGGAGACTACTTTCCTGTAGTCTCTCCTTAGAGCTCTTAGTTCCCTTTCCTTTACTAGTACTAGTACTCCTCAAGTATAAAGCTTTAGAGTATTGGCTCTAGCTCTTTACTAGCTTTGATAGTCCTTTGTCTTTGTACAAAGAGTTCCTAGCTAGTTATATAGTTTCTCCTCAAGTAAGTATAATTATTTTCCTTTTATTTCTTCAGGTTTTCTCTTAGTCTTTTCCTTTATACTTCTTCCTCTGAACACTATACTCTTTCCAGATCCCCTCTCTATACAAGCATTCTAAATGACTTGTCTTTGGTTGAGGTTATTAAGTAATACTGTGCTAGAGTATGTGTTTAACCTTAGAGAGATAAAGACCTAGTCCTTAGGTTTTGTTACCTTTTCCTAACTGACTTAGTACCTACTCCTTCCTGTCCCCTCTCTCTACTAAGAGGGTGTTTGGATACAAGATTACACAGGGACATGATTTCCCTGAATCATGATCTGTAAAGTGTGCAGATTATAATATTAAAAAATGATAGAGTGTGCCAAACAGGTCAACTGTATGATTTCACAAGATTATAGAGTGTACTGAATAGTTGTATGATCTCAATGTATACTCTGGTGTAAATTCCAAATAAAATGAATATTTTAATTGAATTTCTGTACATTTTCTAAGACATCCCTCCTATACTGTTGTCCACTACTATGAGTACTTTCTCTAACCACCAGGATTTGGTTAATACTGTTACTCTACTATACTGTCTTACTACTGCTAAAGCTGTACAATCTCTTGCTCATTATTATGTGAAGGAGCCTCTTAATGAGTCCAAACTTTCTAGTACTGAATGGGTAGCAGAACTTCAAAATGGTCACTCAGCATGCTTCTAGAGAGCATTTAGAATGAGGAAGCATGTTTTTAACAAGCTTCTGAATATATTAGAGAAGAAGGGTGGACTTTGTGAAACAAGATATATGAAAACTGATGAGCAGTTAGCTATCTTTCTGTACATGGCTGCTACTGGGAACACAAACAGAAGGGTTCAGGAAAGGTTTCAAAGAAGTGCAGATACAGTTTCCAAGTAAGTAATTTAAGTCAGTCTATTTACACTTATTCATACTTTTTATTATAGGTGTTTCCACAGGATCATTAATATGTTGAATTCACCCAGTATATACTATACATTTATCAAGCTTCCTAGAGAGGGAGCTCCTACTCCTGTAGAAATACAAACAAACCCAAAATGGTACCCTTATTTCAAGGACTGTCTTAGAGCCCTTAATGGAACTTATATATATGCTTCTGTCCTTTCTGATCAACAGCCTAGATACAGGAACAGGAAGGGATTTATATCTCAGAATGTTCTGGCTGTTGTATCATTTGACATGAAGTTTCTGTATGTTCTTAGTGGATGGGAGGGAAGTGCATCTGATAGTACAGTCTTAGACAGTACTAGGCAACAAGGCTTCCTAGTTCTAGATAGCAAGTATTATCTTAGTAATGCTGGCTTTCCAGTCAGTACATTAGTACTTGTACTATACAGAGGAGTACATTATCATTTGAGAGAATGGGCTGCTGTAAAGAATAGGTATGTATTTATCTAACTCATGAAACCTTCAATACATTTAAATTTAAATTTATAAACTCTTAGATGTAAAGGAACTGTTTAATCTGTATCATACTACAGCCAGGAATGTTGTGGAAAGAATATTTGGTGTTTTCAAAGCATGGTTTCGAATTTTTGCTACTACACCAGAGTACTCTATCAAAACTCAAGCAGCTCTGGTACAAGCCCTATGTGTAGTCCACAACATCATACATATTTATGATTCTACAGAGGTGCATGAGTAGGAAGAAAGTGACAAGGATATAGGGTCTAAGACTAGCATACAACAAGCTACAGGAGGAGCTACACAACAAGCTGTAGCAGAGAACCTACATGATTGAATTGTAGAGGACATGTGGAAAGGGTATAAGCAAGAATGCTGAAGGAGGGGAGAAGAGTGAAGGAATGTAACATGTGAGTGAGAACAATTTGCAAGTGACAAGAATGAAAGGGTAGAAACGAATGTGAATGAGGATGTGTCACAGCAGAAGGAGAAGGCAGTGTCATATTGTGTTCTTGCTCATGTAGTTGACTAGAGGATTGTGATAGTGTAATACAAGAGGCATCTTAGAGAGGTGTAACAGTTATCTATTGAGTGTTTCATGTACAGTCTCTTCAAACTGATGTATACTACTGTTGTATTGAGTGTTATGTATTGAATGACAAGCCTACACCTGTTAAGATGTGGACATTACAAGAAAACACAGTTGGACAAGGCTTTGAACAACAGTTTGGGTGGTTTTTGTAAGTCACAAAGAGGTTGCTAGTGCTCTACTCTAATATATTACAAAGAGCACTAGTGGTTTTCTGGGCTGTGTAGGAATACAGTTGTGATTGTGTGGCTGTTTGTAGGAAAACACACAGATAGACTGGCACTGTTTGTGAATCCCTTCCTGAGACACAATTTGTTCTCACTTTACATACTGAGTAACTGGATTTTCTTGTTCAGTGTTCCTGGAACTGAGGACTATAGAGTAAAGAGTGTATTTCCTGGTTAATCTTGTTGATAAATACTACTGGTCTAAGAAACATATTAAAGGTTTTCTGTGATCTGCATCTTCATGAACAGATCAACATATTGAATTCAGAGGGAAAGTAGTCAAGATATTACAAAATAAAACTAATTTACATGCCTTTGTACCTAGCAAGGGATTTCTGCAAATAAGTAGTACAGTAATCCTTATTTTGCAAAGCAAGATAAGTATTAGCAATACTAGTGTGCTTACATATCATTTCTGCTACATCTACCATATTATTGTCAGACAATTCCTCATCCACCTCAATTGCTCAAATAGTAGCTGTCCTACATTGTAGAGATGTCTCTAGAATCCAGGAAGTTGTTTTGGTAGGTGTTTAGGCTGTTGTATTCCTTGTAGAAGAAGCAAAAGTGACTGTGTCCACTACTGTTTCAATTGACTCACTGAGGCTTATTATTGTGTTGGCTCCTAAAGTTCAAGGCCTCTTCTTTATAGCTGTAACCTCTGGCTCTAAGAATACTACATACTTAGAAGTAGTACTAGAAGTCTAGAAAGCATGTTAATATAGTCTGTAATGTGTAGACTAAGTCTGTAATGTGTAGACTAAGTCTGTAATGTGTAGACTAAGTGTGAAAGGGACTCACTGTAGGGAGAGTCTCAGTGTACTGAGTGTTGTCTCTACTAGTGTCTGACTCAAAGTCAGAGATATCTTCTAAACTCTTTGGCACAGCTGAGACAGAAGAAGTCTTGTTACTTGTGAGAGAACTAGAGCTGGCAGCCTGTAGACTAGGCATGCTCAAAGTCTGTGTATTCTGGCTAGGCTGGAATGCACTCCTTCTATCAGCTACAATCCCTTCTACAAGCTCTGCCATTTCCTTATAAAGAGGAAAGCTCTTCTTGTACTATAGTTTAGCATTTTTGTGTGACTAGGAACAAATATTAGTAAAGAAGGAAGAAGATAAGACTAAGAAGTTAGTGTACTACAAAATATGTCTCTCATACATTTGCTAGAGCAGTTGCCAAATGCTGGACTGGGTCCTAACCAAAGCCAAATGACCCTCTAATCTTCTTCACCTTCTAGTATACACTTTTGAGCTGTAGAGATTGTATGAGAAATCATATGTTAATAAGCTCAACTTGTAAAGACATACTCTGTAAAACTGAGACCTAACATACTTCACCTCCTTCCTAACTCTACCACTCTCACTCTCTGTACTAGTAAGGGCCTTAACAGCTAAAGACCAGACAACAGGCTTCCAACCACTCTCAGCCTGGAGGCCATTGTCCTTTGCCTTCTTCAGTATCTGAATCAGAAGGGCCTCTTAATCAGCTGTCTAGGAAGCAGTGTCTTCTGGCATGAGAACACTTGCTAATCACTAGTGTGTTGTGTAGAGAGTAAATAAACGTCTTCAGAGATGTGTAGAGGATGACTAGGGTGGACAAGTGAGGGTGAGACAAGAGGTACTGTTGATGTAGTATATACAGTCTCATCTTTAGAGTGTGTAATCTCAAAATGAGATACAGCTCAGAGCTGTATCTTGTTTTTGGCAGGCATATTGTAATCACAGAACAAGATTAAGAATGTAGATAGAGGTGGCCAAACACCCACCTCTATCTCAAATGTAAATTATGATCATACAAGATCATCTCCTTCTCCTTTCAGAAGGAATAATCTTGTTTGATCATACAAGATCATGTATCCAAACACTCTCTAATGGATTGATTACCCATTAGTAATGATTAGAGGTTAATAATGCTGAGCTAGAGTTCTTACTAAGCAGGACAACAAAGGTAGCCTAGTTAATCTGGACAATCTCTAGACTTGTAACTAATAGAGTTTTGTATATAAACTACTTAGTTCCAAGTCTTGAGTTAAGCTTTTCCAAACTTAGTTACTGTATTTTACAATTCCTAACATCTAGTCCCTCCTAAGTAATACTTTCTTAAACAGTATTACTACTATTGTAAAATACGTACTTTATAATTAATAGGGCTAGGATTTAATTTTGGGTAGGATTTGTGTCCTTCCCCCCTTTTCTGTTTCCTTTGTTTTGTATGTCCTGTACTAGTATCTTTTCCTTTAGATACTTTTTCCTTTATAGTCTGCCTCTTTTGTATTCTGTATTAAAGTGAATATAAATGCCTTTTCCTTTCATTTTGGCTAATTTTTATAGCCTACTTTTATGGCTGAAAAGTAAGAGCCATACTTGTGAGTATAGTTTTCCTTTTAACAGTTGTAACTAGTTAACTTATTAAAAGGGCTTCTACCTTTACCTTAGTTGCTATAATTCTGCTTTCAGTGTTAGTCTACAATATAGACTGATGTGTTCTCTGCCTCCCAGTTCTTCAC
Source organism: Fomitiporia mediterranea MF3/22 (assembly GCF_000271605.1). Lineage (NCBI taxonomy): Eukaryota > Fungi > Basidiomycota > Agaricomycetes > Hymenochaetales > Hymenochaetaceae > Fomitiporia > Fomitiporia mediterranea. The sequence goes on from NW_006760389.1 coordinate 3,713,409, forward strand.
TAGCTAGCTCTAGTTTGACTAGTATTTAGACTCTCTGACTAAAATAGTACACTCTAAAGACTAAATTTAACTAGTAGGAAGTTATTCCCTCTTGTTTGTGGTTTCCAGTTTAGCTACCCCTTTTAGTTTTACTTCTATTCAGAAGGTGTGTATGGAGCACCTTATTATATGTCCTTGTGAATGTAGAGGAGACATATAATATACTAATACCCTTTTTATCCTTGTATTAGGAGTAATTTTCTGATTTACTCAAATCATGTTGTTATAACAATCTAGTACTTCAGATTTGTTATAAGAATAGTTTAATGTCTTGTTCAGAACATTACTCACTCAGTTAAGAGCTACTATGCTACAATTTTCCCTATTGTAGGAATAGTTTAATGTCTTATTCAGGACTTAACTTACTCAATTAAGAGCTACCTTACTATAACAATCTCTTTTCTCTTAGATTCATTATACAAATAGTTTAATGTCATATTCAGGACCCAAATACTATAATATTCTTATTGTTCAAGATCTATTATAGGAATAGTTTAATGTCTTATTCAGGACCCTCTTCTATTATACCTTTTTACTCTATCTAGAGTCTATTATCTCCTCCTATAGGAGTGACTCCCTTTTTGATAGTTTCTCTCAAGAAGTTCTTGTCTTCTTCACTTTTTGCTTTTAAAAAGTAACCACTCATAATTATTTCTCATGTTCTTCTGACTCATAGTTTGTTGACTGTTTCTACTTCTTCATACTGTATTATGTATTTCTGTCTTATTTGTTCAATAAGAGCTCTTAGTATCTTATCTGGATCCATAATATTGTTTATATCTTCTTGAGTGAATTGTGGTTGTATTTCTTATTGTCTTTCAAGTTGTTGTATAATAGAATCTCTTAATATAGTATTGTGTTCCTTCATCTTACTATACTCTTCCTCACAATTAGTGTGTTCCTCTTCTAATTATAATGTTTTTATATAGTATGTACTATTGTCTTCTTCAGATTCATCTGTGTCCCAAGTATTGTTTCTCTTTTTCTAAGGTTGCCATCTCTTGTAATTACTAGTTTGTCTCCTTTTTGTTATTAGAGGTTGGTTTTCTGTAGTAGGTTTGTTGTTTAGCTGAAGTTTTTCCAACCCTTCTCTAATTTCTTTTGTACTTGAATCTGAAGCTAGAATACTAAAGTATTCTAAAGACACTGATTTCCTTTTCATCCAGTCTTTCTACATTTACTCTTCTTGTAGGACTATGTCTCCTGTATCCTGTTCCTTAATTAGTATTCTTTTACTTATTAGTAAACCATACTCTAGTCTCTTTGTTAACCAGTTTTCTAGGTGTGGTGGCTTTACTACTGTTGAGTGATTTATATGAAAATCCCTGATTAACTTTGCTGAATTGGTTAATCCTTTTCCAAATGGTTCCTAAGTATTATCTATATCTGGATAGTCTAACCATTTGATCAAATATTGATATTTGTTCCTCCTCTTCCTACTATCTAGTATGTTTTCTACTGTGTATTCCTATTCCTTATTAATTAACTCTGGGTCTGGATTAGTATACACTTGTCTTCCTGAATATTCCTTTTCTTTATAAGGTATTAATAATCCTGAGTAGAAAACTGGATGAATATTCATCCCTTCTAGTAGTTTTAATTTGTAATTTACTACCCTCATTTGTTTTTCTATTTCAAATGGTCTTATGTACCTATTTGCCAACTTTCTAGTTGGTACTGCTAGATTTAAGTTTTTACTATCTAGTAAAACTAAATCTCCTTCCTTTAATTCTAGAAGATTTCCTCTGTGTTTGTCAGTATACTTTTTCATTTGTTCCTATGATTTCTCTATTACTTCCTTAGCATTTGCTTGTACTATCTTTATCTCTTCTAGGTATTTGTTTGCTTCTTCCACATTTGACTTTCTATAGTTAAAAGTTATGTTAGGATGCCTTCCATATATTAGGTAAAAGGGTGTATGTTTGGTAGCAGAATGCTGCTTATTATTATAAGCAAATTCTGCTGTTAGGATAAACTCCTCCTAATCTTCTTGTCTTAATTAACATAACACCTTAGATACTATTCTAACTCCTGATTTACTCTCTCTGTTTGTCCATCTGTTTCTGGATGGTAAGCAGTTAATAATACTTGTTTAATACCTAGTTGTACACATATTTGTTTAGTAAAGTTACTAGTAAACTGTGGTCCTCTATCTGTAGTTATTTTTAAAGGTAATCTATGTTTTGAGAAAACATGTTGTATAAATAACTTTGCTGTTTCTTTAGAATCTATTTCCTTTTTACAAGGAATAAAGATTCCCATCTTTGAAAATCTGTCTATATTTATTAGTACTGTATCTTTACCAGTTTGTGTAATTGGTAGTCCTGTTATAAAATCTGCTGTAACATGTTCCTAAGGTCCTGTTAGAATTTTTAATGGTTGTAATAGTGGTTGTGTTTTTCCTCTCTTGTGTTTTGTCTTTTAACATATTACACAAGTATCTACATATTCTTTTATCCAGTTAGTTATTCCTGGCCAATAATATGTTCTCTTTACTAATTCCAAAGTTTTTCTGAGTCCTGGATGTCCAGCTATAACACTATTATAATATTGTTGAACAATTCTGACTTTTTCTTCCTGTTTACCTTCTCTTAGTAACAGTATTTTATTACTATAATTAGTTCCTGAGTCTGTTTCTGTAGTTTCTTCTACTGTCATTGTTTTAATATGTATTTCTGACTCTTTGAACATTTCCTGAGGGAGTAATACAACTTCCTGATTATCCTTTTCTTCTAGCTTATAGTCAGGTCTTCTAGAGAGTGTATCTACTCTATTTTTCTTACCTGCTCTGTATTCTATTTTGAAGTTGTATCTGCTTAGTTCTAGTACTCATCTTGCTTGTCTTCTATTTAACTGCTTTTTGTTTTGAAAGGTTTTCAAATTAGATTAGTTAGTTATTATTCTAATTTGATGTTTGGCTCCTTCCAAATAATGTCTCCAGTTTGCTAATACTTTTATAATAGCATATAGTTCCTTATCTGGTACTACATAATTTCTTTCCTGTTTACTAAAAGTTGAAGAATAATAAGCTATAGGATGTAATTCTTTATCTTCTTGTTCCTGTGATAGTATTGCTGAGCATACAAAGTCTAATGTATCAGTTTCTACTACAAACTGTTTTTCATAGTTTGGCCTTGCTAATACTGGTACCTTAGCAAATACTTCTTTTATAACTCTAAAAGAGACTTCTTGAGTGTCTCCCTATGTAAAAGTTCTTTTCTGTAATAGTAAACTTGATAATGGTTTTACTTTTCCAGAATAGTCTTCTACAAATGTCTTGTAGAAATTAAAGAATCCTAGTATTTTTCTAATGTCTCTCTTTGTTAGAAGTCTAGACCATTCTAATATAGCTTTTATCTTGTAAGGATCTGCTTTTAGTCTATCTTAATTGACTACAAAACCTAAGTAGTCTAATTCCTGTTTATTAAAGAAGCACTTTTCTAGTTTACAATAAAAGTCTACTTTCCTTAATAATTGTAGCACCTTTTTAGTTAGCTCTAATAGCTCTTTTTGTGTTTGAGTATAGATAATAATATCATCTAAATATATTACTATCCCTTTACCTATTAATTCTTCAAAGAGTTGATTTATAGCTCTCTGAAATACTACTAGTGTATTCATCATTCTAAATTACATTACTAGTAGTTCATACAATCCTTTATGTGTTCTAAAGGCTTGTAAGTATTCTTGTCCTTGTTTTATCCTAATGTTGTTATATCCACTTTTAAGGTTAAGAGTTGTAAACCATTTTGCTTCCTTTAAATAATCTAGTAGTGTGTACATTATAGGTATAGGAAATGGATCAGGTTCTGCAATCTGATTTAATTTCCTGTAGTCTATAACCATCCTTGCTCCTGAATCCTTTTTGCCTACAAAGAATACTAGTAATACAATTTTAGAATGACTTTCTCTAATGTATCCTTTCTTTAAGTTTTCCTGTATAAATTCCTCTACTGCTTCTTGTTCTATAAGAGTTAGAGGATATACTGGACACATTTTAGGTAATTCTACTCCTTCCTTTAATTTGATATTCATGTCCCATCTGGAATGTTTTGGTAATCTATCTGCTTTATCTTTATTAAACCTGTCTAAGTAATCCTATAATTCCTTTGGCACTAATTCCTTTTTATCTCTTTCTGAGCCTATTTCTAATCTGTTTAGTACTTTTGCCTTTTCTTGTAAAGCTTTCTGTGCTATACTAGAGACTTTGTTTAACTGTTTTCTAAGCTTCTGTTCTTCACTAGTTGATAA
>NW_006760389.1:3720439-3723622 GCF_000271605.1 Fomitiporia mediterranea MF3/22
AGAGGGAAAATAGTAAGTCACATGAATAGAAAAGTTATATCATTTGTGACAGAAGGAAAAAGCTTAGTTCTAGAAATTTGGAAGAATTATAAAACATTTTTAACTAATCTAAGAGAAGTAAGTAGAAAATACTATAATTCTACAGAGACAGCTCAAACTCAAATGTACAATTTGAGACAAGGAAAACTAACAATTATAGAATATAATAAAACATTCAAGAGAATATTAGCCTACCTACCTAAGGAGTATAAACTAGAAGTACTTGGAAACAATCCTGTCACAATTCATTTATATAAAAATGGATTAAACCCTAGCAAATTATAATAGTTGGTTACTATCCCTAGTTATACAGAATAGACATTCAAGGAATAGACAGATACAGCTCTCAGTCTGGAGAGAGGAATGGTACACACAAAAACATTTAGACAAGAATACAAACCTTCTAGTAATTATTATAGAATACTAATGGAAATTGATAGGATAACAAAAGGTAGGGAAATGGTATGCTTCAAATGTGGGCAGAAAGGACATATAGCCAGAAATTACACTAGAAGAAATCCTTAAGGTAAAAGGCTAAAGTATAAATCTAATAAGAGGTTTACAAAAAGGAACACAGTAATCCCTAAAGAACAGGAAGCCCACATTAATGAAGAAGAGGAAACAGAAGGATCAAGTAAAGAGGATTTTTGATTCAGAGTTTAAAGGTAGTAGAGTCTTTAAACTCAGGTGTAGAGAAAAAGGTAAAAGAAACTCTACAAGAAAAGTAACTAACAAAAATCTACCAGACAGTACAAGTAGCACTCTATCTAACCTGTAAAGCAATTATATCATATAGAGGACAGTAAACAACAATTAAAGTTATGTTTGATTCAGGTGTAGGATTAAGCACATTATTACTAAAGATAGTTAAAGCCCTTAAGTTAAAACTCATAAAGAATGACAAACCTAGGGTAATTGTCAGAAATGCTGATAGTACAATTAATAAAGGAGGATGGAAGTATAATACTTGGGCATGGTTAAATACTAGAATTAGTAATAGATGGTTCAAATTTGTAATAATAGACACTTATAATAATAAGTGTTTATTAGGATCTGACTATTTAAACAAAGCAAAACCTTTGTTTAATTACTAAACAGGAGAAGTCAGAAGTAGTACAGGTAAGATTAAACTACTAGGCAAAAGTTGGGAAAAGAAAAGGAACCAAAATAGAGAGAAAAATGTAAAAGAATACTCTCAAATTAGAAGCATGAAGAAAACCAAGACAAAGAAGTTATCCTACAAACTACTTATACTATCAGATTCAGAATCAGATAGTAGTGGATTAGAAAGTCTTTAGTTTCTAGAAATAGAAAGATATAGTAAAGGAAAAGCTTCTATGACTCCTATTCTAGTATTAACACCTGTAACACTTATTAAAAGCTTAACAACACAGGAATTACAATAGAGCCCTTCAGGAACTATACTAGACATACAACCAGAATCTAGTATAAGATCATATTTATCAGACAAAGATATAGATACAGATGAAGAAATAACTACTTTATTAGACAAAGTAACTATTTCTGAAGAACAGGTAATATTACTAAAAGTACCTCAATACTAGGAACCTATTCTTTCTAGGTATGAAGCAAGAATAGTTACTTTCAGAGTAGACAAGAAATTTACAGACTTAGATATAATGTATAAAACAAGACTAGGAGAAGAGCAAATACAAACTGTAAAAAGGAAAATGTAAAACATTATATTATATGATGAATATGTTAAAAGGAAAAGGGGAGAAAGTATAGGAAGTACACCTCTACCTATAAAGAAAAGAAGGTCAGAAACTCTAGAACTGTCTGTAAAGAGGATGAATCTAGTATCCTATCAGTTAACAGAAACTAACAAGCAAGAGGAGTTAGGAGTACTCTAACAAAAACTATCTTATCAAACTAGTAAAGAACAGAAGCTTAGAAAACAGTTAAACAAGGTCTCTAGTATAGTACAGAAAGCTTTACAGGAAAAAGCAAAAGTACTAAACAGATCAGGAATAAGTCTAGAAAGAAATAAAAGGAATTAGTTCTAAAAGAATTATAGGATTACTTAGACAGGTTTGATAAAGATAAAGCAGATAGATTACTAAAGCATTCCAGATGGGACATGGATATCAAATTAAAGGAAGGAGTAGAATTACCTAAAATGTGTCCAGTATATCCTCTAACTCTTATAGAACAAGAAGCAGTAGAGGAATTTATATAAGAAAACTTAAAGAAAGGATATATTAGAGAAAGTCATTCTAAAATTGTATCACTAGTGTTCTTTGTAGGCAAAAAGGATTCAGGAGCAAGGATGGTTATAAACTATAGGAAATTAAATCAGATTACAGAACCTGATCCATTTCCTATACTTATAATGTATACACTACTAGATTATTTAAAGGAAGCAAAATGGTTTACAACTCTTGACTTTAAAAGTGGATATAATAACATTAGGATAAAACAAGGACAAGAATACTTACAAGCCTTTAGAACACATAAAGGATTGTATGAACCACTAGTAATAGAATTTAGAATAATGAATGTACTAATAGTATTTCAGAGAGTTATGAATCAACTCTTTGAAGAATTAATAGGTAAAGGGATAGTAATATATTTAGATAATATTATTATCTATGCTTAAACACAAAAGGAGCTATTAGAGCTAACTAAAAGGGTGCTACAATTATTAAGGAAAGTAGACTTTTATTGTAAACCAGAAAAGTGCTTCTTTAATAAACAGGAATTAGACTACTTAGGTTTTGTAGTCAATCAAGATAGACTAAAAGCAGATTCTTACAAGATAAAAACTATATTAGAATGGCCTAGACCTCTAACAAAGAGAGACATTAGGAAAATACTAGGATTCTTTAATTTCTACAAGAAATTTGTAAAAGACTATTCTGGAAAAGTAAAACCATTATCAAGTTTATTATCACAGAAGAGAACTTTTATATGAGGAGACACTCAAGAAGCCTCTTTTAAAGCTATAAAAGAAGCATTTGCTAAGGTGCTAGTATTAGTAAGGCTAAACTATGAAAAGCAGTTTGTAGTAGAAACTAATGTATCAGATTTTGTATACTCAGTAATACTATCACAAGAACAGGAAGATAAAGAATTACATCCTATAGCTTATTATTCTTCAACTTTTAGTAAACAGGCAAGAAA
>NW_006760389.1:3725092-3727616 GCF_000271605.1 Fomitiporia mediterranea MF3/22
ATAGTAGGAAGAGGAGGAACAAATATTAATATCTAATCAAATGGTTAGGCTATTCCATCACGAAAAAGTCGCAACAAATGTATTTAATAATAGCAAAAGTAAACTAATTAAATTATTTCATAAGCATTACATTCTAAAATAATACTTATATTTTACTTGTAATGTAATTATAATGCTTGTATATAAATGTAAGAAATATACAAAGTTTCTATTAAACTACAAACATGTTTTAGAGCAAGTAAGCTTACTAATAGTATTATTACAACATTACATGTGAGGTACAAGTACTCAACTCTTATTATAATCTGTTAAAATTATATTATAAGATATCTACAATAATAGTTGATAGATTGTAATAGTTATAAAAATATTGTATTGTGCTTGTAAGTTGATTATAATACTTTTAGTAAGATAATATGCAATTATATATATTAATATTGTTAACAATCACCCTGTTAGACTTATAATATAATTTAGTTTTACTTTTAAACTGTATATCGAAGTGCTTACATAATTGAGTACCGAAGATCGAGAGCATATAATGATGCACTTGCTCTTGTCACTCCTTTCCCTCCTACCTCCACCATCTCTGCTATGTCGTTGCTTTTATCCTCTCCAGTCCAGTACTCTGCCTACAAGCATCCTCCAGCAGGCACACTGCCTGCAACCACCTAGACAATAAACATCACTGCATTTGTCTCTCTAATCTGCTACTGCAATGCCCATGCTGAGCCTCAGATTCTGTGACAACACGACCCAGCTGGCTATACTGTCCTTCAGTGTAAAGTGTAAGTAGCCAGTCCACTTCATAATGCCTTGCACAATAGCTGTTCATCCCTCTCCTCCCAACTTCTTGTCTCCCTTTCATCCCTCCTGCTCCTTGCTCTGCCTCTTGCATTGCCTCTCCTTTGTTGTCCTCCTTTTTATTATGCTTGCCTTCTTTCTTACAGTTGCATTCACACATCTGCATTGTTGACCAATGCTGAACGACTTCTTCAATAATTTCATGCATTTGCATACTTCTTCCTGCTCAGCAATGCAAGCAACAATTGGTGAGCACACGCTTGCAACAATATCCATGTACCACCATTTTCAAGGTGCAATCTTCTCTCCAACCTCACACACACATTCCTTCCCCACCCATTATATGCTTGACTTGACATCACTCTCAATGGGCTCACACTGCATGCATTTACATTCCCTAGTACTGTGCATGACACCATTTCGAACAGAAGCCATGGCCCACTACTCCCCTCCTGAGCCGAGTCTGTCTGCCTTCCACTTCACCTTCGCCTTTCGAGCCGGAACGTCCCAGAGATACACCTTGCAATCAACGACTCAGCTTACTGCATCTCCCATTGGACGCCATAGATAAACCATACAGTGCACTCACACAGACACGGTTTCGTCTGCAGTCCAAATCAGCTCGTTCAACGCTCCGGATCTTAATTTGCATGTACCACTCACACTTGCTGCACACTGTCGCCGTGCGTCTATCTTTTCTTTCTTATTGTCACTTGCTAATCACTCTAAACCTGTCTCACAGGTGTAGCTCAACCTCTTCAACCTCACAACTCACACACATACACAATTCAACTTGCAGGGACTCAGTGACGACCAAGACGTGGTGACGAAGATTACTTTGAACGTGTTAATCCTTTACTGACACAAATTCCGCTCGTGAAAGAACCAGGCAGAGGCAGCTAGTGGTGCAGGGGTTGGGATTGTAGAAATAATGTATTAATTACTATTTTTGTATTCTATAATTTAAATATAATTATATTTGATTAATTATTTGATACAAAATTGTATACTAAGCAAAAGCAAACCATTCAAATGCTTGTAATGACTTATAAGCATTATAAGCAGATATTATACTTTCTCAAATAAATAAGTATGTCTTAGTCTTGTAATCTTAGAAAGTGTTATAATCACTTTTTTAACTTGACAATTTATAAAATTATAATGGAAATTGCCAAGTTTTAAAAGTATTCTTACTTACTTATCTAACATTGTACTGTCATTACTTAACCCCCCAGGAAGATTATAAGTAATTGGACAAATTTTATAAAATATACAAAATATACAAGATTACAAGCAAGTATAATACTTAAGACTTTTTCATGATGTCAGACATAAATAATACTTAGGAACCATTTAGAAAAGGGTTAACTAATTCAGCAAAGTTAATCAGGGAATTTCATATAAATTATCCAACAGTAGTAAAGCTACCACATTTAGAAAACTGGTTAACAAAAAGACTAGAGTATGGTTTACTAATAAGTAAAAGAATACTAGTTAAAGAACAGGATACAGGAGACATAGTTCTACAAGAAGAGCAAATGTAGAAAGACTGGATGAAAAGGAAATCAGAGTCTTTAGAATACTTTAGTATTCTAGCTTCAGATTCAAGTACAAGAGAAATTAGAGAAGGGTTGGAAAAACTTTAGCTGAACAACAAACTTACTACAGAAAACCAACCTCTAAATAACAAAAAGGAGACAAACAAGTAATTAACAAGAGA
>NW_006760389.1:3734036-3742594 GCF_000271605.1 Fomitiporia mediterranea MF3/22
GTTCTAGATGTAGTACAGAAGTACAAGCCTTTATATTACAGAAGTCATAAGGAGTACATTAAGAAGTTATAATACTCTACCTTATAGGAAAGTGTATTACAAACTAGTATATAGGAAGTACAGATTGAGTCAGACAGAGTCATAAGAAGACTATAGAACAATAGAAAGCTCTACTTTATGAGAAAAGTATTACACAGCTTACACAGTATAACTAGTTAGGAGGACTCATAAGGAGTCATTAGAAGTATGAGAGAAAGTATGGAAGACATAATAATATAGTAAAGGAGTCATTAGAAGATTAATCTAGAATACAAGAAGACACAAACTAGTGTTAACAGATTAATAGAAGACACAAACCAGTGTAGCATACAGTCTAAAGGATTAGCTAGCTCTACTTCATAAGAACAACAGTGAAGGGAGTTACTAAAGTTACTAGAGTAACATTACTTTAGTAAAAGGTATATAAGGAGGCCAGTTTGGTCCTCAAAAGATAGTTTTATCAACTTAAGTTACCTAGTACTTGGAAGTACTCTACTACCAACCTACTAGGCTATACTTGTAGCTTGACTAAAGCAGGACTCCTTTACCCTCTTACTTTACAAGTTTACAAGTCTTACCCTCTATACTCTATTCTGTTACTATTCCTAAGGATTAGAACTAGTAAAGTGAGTATATTTAATAAGAACATTGTCTGAGCTCATTACAATAATCTGACTATAGAACATTCAGACTAACACAAAATGTAGGAACTTATCACTTAAAACTACTAGTAGTTAGGAATACAGAGAGAAATCCTAAAGTATGTAACTAGTTACAATATGTACTAACAGACTAAGACTTACTAGACAAGAGTTTAGACTCTCCTACATTTGTATTAGATTCTGGATTACTCTTAGGAAGAAGTCTTAGTAGACCTGATTAGTAAGCTACCTGAGTCTTAGGGTTACAATACTATTTGTGTAATTGTTGACTAGTTCTTAAAGTAAGTCTATACAGTTCTAACCTGAACAGAACTCACTTTTAAAGGTATAGTGTGTATTTATTAGAATCATGTTTTCTAGTTGTACAGACTCCCTTAAAAGCTCATTCATGATTGTGGACTGTAATTTAAGTTAAAATTCATATAGGACTTGTATACACTTTTCAGAATTTAAGGGAACCCTTCTACTGTATATTACTTACAGACTAATAGTTAAACTGAGTGAGTCAATCAGGAGATTAAGCTCTATCTCTAAATGTTCATTAATCATTAGTAGTCAGATTGGTCTGAGTTAGCTCTGATAGAATTTGTACACAATAACTAACAACACTCTATAATAGGACAGTCTCTGTTCTTCCTCAACTATAGGAAACATCTATATTAAGGGACAGTTTCAAACCAGAACAGTAGTTCTGAATCTGTAACAGACTTTATAGAATGGATACACAAGACTAGGGAGGATACACAAGCTCTTTTAGAGAAGGTAACACAGGTTATAAAGTAGAACTATAATTAGAAGAGGTCTACAACTAAGGATTACCAGTCTAGTAACAAAGTTATACTAGAAGCTACTAATCTAACTATGGATTGTCTGATGAAGAAATTAGACAACAAGCACTTCAGACCCTTTGTTATTAAGAAGAAAGTTAGTGCCTCTACTTACAAACTTTAACTCTTAGCAACTTAGAAGTATATACACTCAGTGTTTAACAAGGTTCTGTTGTCTTAGTACTATAACTTAAGTTTTCCTTTATAACAAAGACCCCTACTGTCTCTACTAGAACTTATCAGTTCTGAACTAGAATACAAAGTAGAGTACATAGTAGATACTAAGTTAGTATGTAGAAAGCTTAAGTTCCTAGTCTACTAGAAAGGGTACCTAGTTAAAGAACATACTTAGGAACCTATTAAGAATCTTACTTATACTACTAAAGTAATCTGAGACTTCTATCAACTTCATTCAGGTACCCTGTATCAACTCTGCCTTACAGATTTCCAAACCCTATTGTTCTAACTTATACTTAAGCTACTAACTAAGTCTAATATTTACTAATTAGGACAATTGGTTTTAGAGGAGGGGTAATGTTACAGTTCTCTACTCTTACACCTTTAGTTCTATAGGTTCTACACCCTTCTGTACTAGAACTCAGGACTTCTGTCCCTCAGAAGTACTGTTTATAGATTATATGTAGACTGACTCTCTCTATAACTCTTACTACTACCCTTCCTGTTACAGTTCTCTACTCTTGTACCTTCAGTTCTAAGGGTTCTGCACCCTTCTGTACTGGAACTCAGGACTTCTGTCCCTCAGGAGTACTGTCTATAGACTATATGTATACTAACTCTTACTACTACTCTTCCTTACTTTATCATTCCATTCCTTTGACCACCCCTTCATTCTTTGTTCATTCTATAGTCTCTTACCCTTTGTCCATCCCTTCATTCTTTGTACCTTTATCTTTAACATTCCTTTCTTTCATTCTTCATAGCTTATCATTCTTAAGTGGCTTATACTCTCTGAGTACTCTTGTGTAGTTTAGTATATATAGGCATACAAAATCAGACTGGTCCTGTAGTCTTAATCTTGTCTACTCTAGGTAGTCCTGTACTCTTAGACTCACTCTATATACTCTACTCTTGTCTCACTCTCTCTCTCTGCCTGTTCTATGAGTTCTGACTATGTTCTAGTGTTTGTGTTCTGTATTTCTGTTGTGTAGAATAGTTGTAGCCTGGGTCCCCTTGCTGAGCCTTCAGGTCCCCTCTATACTGTTGCTGACATCAGATCAAGACTCCCTATTACCACCCTACAACTCTCCTACATTTTGAGCATCAGTACTCACTGTTGTGTCAATCTCTTTTCTTTGTCCTGACCCTTCTACATTTTTAAATTTTAAACTCTCTAAACCTCTTTTAAACTTTTGCCACCCTTCTTCTATTCATTACCCCTTTTAGTTTAGTGCCAATTCCTTTGTAGTGTAAACATGGACCCTCCTACACTGACTGCCACCCCTACTGTCCTACCAGATCAGTAGTTATGAGTAGAACTAGCTCAATACATATAGACCTCTATCTAAGAGGCCTTTGCTAACCATGTACCCTCAGCCCCTTCAGAACCTGCTCTGATTGTTCTAGAAGTTGCAACCTGTTCTAGAAAGAAAGTGTATGTAGCCTGCCCTTCAGACTTTAATGGGTAGTACTTTAAGGACTTCTAGTACTAAGTCAAACTATACATAGCTACTACTTCAACCAATCTATCCTCAGATCTCAATTGTATTCTATTTGTCCTCTCCTTCATGAAGGAAGGCAACACAGCCACCTGGGCCTAGAACTGGATCAAAGGCTATTGGATCAGAAGCCTGATCCAACTTTGGAACAATAAGTTGTACTCTGAATTCATAGAGTAACTCTGTGCTTCCTTTATTAATCTGAATAAGAAGTGTAATGTATAGAACAAGCTTGTGTCTCTGTGACAGGGCAAACATTCTGCCAATGCCTTCTTTCAGGAGTTTAATATTCTGGTCTAGAAGGCAGAATTCATACTTGGGTTTAATAATGTCCTTATTAGAATGCTTGAAAAAGCTCTTCACTTAGAACTGGTTAATAAGATTCTTAGAATAACACTAGAACTGGTCACCTATACTGAGTAGAAGATGTACACTATCTCCTTTAACTAAGCTACAGTTTGGATGTATCAAGTCTGTACAGAATACCTACACATGTGTCTGGCTCTAACAGTTCTGAGCCCTCAGATTGATCTGCCTGTAATTTGTAATCAATCTGTTCTAATAGACATTAGAGAAGCCTGAAAGTAAGGAGTATGCTTTACCTACAGAAAGTTAGGGCACCAGATTAAGGACTGCCTGTAGAAGCAACAGTATATCTGTCAGATCATTAGAGTAATAATGAGTAACAAGTAGGATTTGTAGTAAGAAGCCTTTTCTACAAATCCAGAAGTCACCTTAGAACTCCTAGACCCTAACTATATACTCTAGGATTTTATAGAGGCCTAACAGTGAATGTGACACTGAAGGGCTATAACTCAGATTTTTTAATGACTACTTTTGATTCAATAGACACTGTAGGATTAGAAGTAAATAAAGTAAGAAAAGCAAAAAAAAGTAGAAAAAGTAGAAAAAATAAATCAACAAAATTATTTATTAGAAAGAAAAAAGTCAGAAACAAAAGTAGATAGTTCTCCTATTTCTTCTGATTCTTTTGATTCTTCTCTTTACACTTTATCTGAGTCTAAATCTGTACAATCCAACCTACTACTTCTGTATTCTGAGATCTTAGAATGTTCAGAACACTACCTAGCCCTGTTCACTACTTAGTAGTTTGTCTATAGTATCAAGCAGGGATAGTCTCAGCTGAGTTCACAGCTGAGGACATGGGTCTGTCCTTGTCAAAAGAGAGAGGTTAATAAGGAAATGTTAGTGTATATACTTACCCTCTTAGACAACAAGACTGTACAAGCTGTACATTCCCTTCAGAACAAGTAGTAGTTCATCTGAGAACATTCTGAGTACTAGCTCCAGGTCCCTATCCTCTAAGCTCCCTTCTCAGGATCCCCCCAGATCTGAACAACAGCTCTAGTAGACAGTAGATATACTAGTTTGTGTATTAATAAGGCCTTTATACAGAAACACCACCTCTCTACTCAATATGTTCTACTTCCAATCCTAGTATACAATGTAGATAGAACCCTGAACCAGAATGGTTGGATCACTGAGTTTGTCCAACTACAAATGACTATTTAGGATTATAAGAAAAGTATTGAGTTCAGAGTTACTAACCTTAGAAAGACAGATGTCTTTATTGGATTTGAATGGCTTAAGGCTCACAACCCTACTATTGACTGGTTGGAGCAGATGCTTGTGTTCAATCAGTGTCCCAAGTCTTGTAGCTACCTTACACTACTGTTCTGAGTAAATACAGACACTTCTAATATTACTAACAGTTCTAATAAAGGTGACTAGTTGTTCTTCTTTAATTAGGATAGATATGTGGATACATATTCTAGTCAAAGTAGAACAGAGTCAATCTGAAGGATGTCTGAGACAGAACCAGTCCAGAACCCTCTCAGAACAACTCTACTCTGGAACACACATAGACCCAGCCTGCCAGATTTTGTCTGAGAGTTTCCTAAAGTCTTTAGTAAAGAGGAATTCAACCAGCTTCCTAAACACTGTCCCTAGAACCATACAATTGAATTGACTAAGGGTTTCCAACTCAAGGATTGTAAGGTCTACCTGCTCAACAGAGACAAGTAAGAGGCACTCAACAAGTTCCTTTAGGGAAATCTTCAGAACAGTCAGATCCAACCCTTAAAGTCCTCTATAGTCTCCCCTTTCTTCTTTGTCAAAAAGAAAGATGGGAAGCTCTGCCCAGTTTAGGATTATTGTTGTCTTAATGAGGGTACTGTCAAAAACAAGTACCTGCTCCCTCTGATTCAGGAGCTCATTAATAAGATGCATACATTCAGAGTTTTCACTAAGTTAGACATTTGATAAGGGTATAATAATATTTGGATCCAAGACAGAGATGAGTAGAAGACTGTATTCTAAACCAATTACAGATTGTACAAACCAACCATAATGTTCTTTAGACTAACCAACTTACTCACAACATTCTAGTCATTCATGAATCACATTCTTACAGATCTGATTGACTCAGAGTATGTTAGTGTGTATCTAGACAACATTCTGATCTTCACCCAGACAGTTGAGCACTATTACTGACTGATCCAAGCAGTTCTATAATAGCTCTAAAATAATAAACTGTTCCTCTGAGAAGTAAAGTACTCTTTTGTGTAGGAGTCAGTGGATTATCTGAGCTTTATAATTAGTAGAGGAGAGGTCTGTATAGATCTGGCAAAGGTAACTGTAGTTCAGAACTGGCTACAACCTTAGAACCTGAAACAGGTCCAAGCATTCCTTAGGTTTGTAAACTACTACTAATACTTTATTCAAGGCTTCTGTAACCTCTAAGGTTACACACATGACTTTAGTTAAGTATATAAAGGGCTATTTGTAGACACTTAGAGATTATCTTTGTACTTGCTCCTGTACTTAGGTCAACCTCTCCAATCCCAGGTCTTTGCCTGTTCTGTGTTCTTGAGTGAGGCTCTAGCCTTTACACTTTTTTTTGAACATTGTAAAATTTGGGGATTACCTCTCATCTACTGCCTTTTACTTGTGCTACCAGATTGTCAGCCTCCCCCCCCCAGCTTCCCCCCACACGTCCACTATCTCCTACACACCTACAGTACCCTATAGTAATACTCTAGTTAATCACAAACTTCACAAATGCTATACCAAATTCCTGTTCACTCTTGAAGGCTCATAGGGAGAATATTACTACCTGCTAGCCTACCTTCAATCTCCCAACAGACCCTCATCAGATTGGTCCCAGGATTCTAGGAGAATGTGTTAGGAAGATTGTATACAGTTGTGCTAGAGTTGTACACATTGTACCTCATTGTGAGTCTTGTTAGTTAGTTACAAGTAAGATTCTACTACTCAAATATATACTTTTACTGTACTACTCTCTCCTAGCAAACCCTTATCAGATTGGTCCCTAGATTCTAGGAGAAGGTGTTAAGAAGAGTGTGTGTAGTTACACTAGAGTTATGTGTGTCACACATTATTGTGAGTCTGGTCAGCTGTCTACAATTAAGGTTCTGCTACTCAAGAATATGCTTTACTGTACTACTTCAAGCAGATTATCTACAGACTTGCTCTTACTCATAACCTTTCTACCACTTGTTACAATCTCAAGCTAGTGTCTAGAAACAAGCTGTAGAAGCCCCTACTATCCTATTTCTCAAATTGTTCAAGGAGAACACTATCTTAGTACTACTACTAAGATTAGGAGCTACTATACAATTGCTCCACCAGAACACTGTTAAGAAACAAACTGTAGAAGGACCTACTGTCCTAGTCCTGAAATTACACAAGGAAGTACTATCTTAATACTACTACTAATATCTGGAACTGTAGCATAATTCTCTTCAGGAGCTGCAGGTTCTATACTAACAGATAGTGTCTACTTTTAGTATAACAGATGTTATAATTGAGCTGTCAACTATAGTGTATTCATTGTATGCTTGTTGTACCTACTGTAACACATATCTCTCTATTGTCAAAGTGTTTGTTAAGACTGTCTATTCCTTGCTATACTATCTCTTACTCTGTCACTGTCTAGTGTCTACTGTTATTGTCTACTGTTTACTAAGGGTATAAAGTCCCTTTCTCTTCCCTTCCTGTTTCCTAGGGTATAAAGCCCCTTTTCCAGTTGTAGACCTAGTCAGAGTACTAAGCCCCTACTAGTGTCAATTCCAGTCCCAGACATATAGGGCCTCTACTAGTGTCACCTCCTGTTTCCTAGAGTATAAAGTCCCTTTTCTAGTTGTGGACCTAGTTAGGGTACTAAGCCTCTACTAGTGTCAATCCCAGTCCTAAACATCTAGAGCCTCTACTAGTGTCACCTCTAGTCCTGGACCTAGCCAGGGTATCAAGCCTCTGCTAGTGTCATTCCTAGTCACAGACCTAGCTAGGGATTATACCCTACTAGTGTTATCCAGTCCTTTCCTGTCCTGTCCTATCCTGTCCTGTCCTGTCCTGTCCTGTCTTGTCCTGTCCTGTCCCCCTCATAAACAGACCCCCTGTTGCTTCTACATACTCTGTTTTACCTACACACCACCTGTACTCTCATTACCCCCAGAATTAGTGTGTCAATTTTGTCAACCTGGCCCTTCTACTCCTCCTAGTACTGACACATGTCTGAGGATAACTGTTCACTTTTCAACTATGTGTTTTAATCATTTTTTTCCTCCCCCAAGCAACAGGTGCTAGTATGACTAAAGAGTTGTTGAGTTCTCTTTATCATACACTCTAACTTTCACACTCCTTTTTGCTCACACTACTAAAGAGATTAGATTACCTTTGACACCCAGCCTACTGTTAGTCAAACAAAACCTTCTCAGTTGTCTTCTCCTTATCTGTAGTAATACTGTACTCACTAGACCTGTTAGGTATCATTCATGTGTTTCTTACAGTACTGTTTAATGTCTCAACCATGTGTTTTGGTCAATGTCTCAGTTGTCTTCTCCTTATCTGTAGTAACACTGTACTCACTAGACCTGTTAGGTATCATTCACACATTCCTAGCAATACAGTTTCATGTCTTGACTATGTGTACTCCTTGTCCCTGTCCTTGTCTCTGTATGTTTTCATTGACAAGTTGAAGCCTTCCTAGGCTGGTTACTATGTGTTCCTCTTCAACAGCTTGCTTCAACTTGCATCTGTCTTAGGAATACTATTTCCACCAACTCTGTCAAAAGTCCTTGTCTCTATATGTTTTCATTGACAAGTCAAAGCCTTCCTAGGCTGGTGACTATGTGTTCCCTCTTACTATACTTCCCTTGCCTCTTCATTAATCCTTCCCTACCTTTTTGACAAGTTGAAGCCTTCTTAAACTTGTGACTGTGTGTTCCTTATTGTCTGTCCTTACCCTTTTGTATTTCACCTCCCCCCCCCTTTACTATATCCTTTCCTTTGTCTCTCTATTAATCACTTCC
>NW_006760389.1:3746526-3776697 GCF_000271605.1 Fomitiporia mediterranea MF3/22
TTCCATCATACATTCTACATCTGAGACATACCTACATAGTATATATAGACTAACTAATCAACAGACAATGAAGCAAGCTGCAAGAGAGCAAGCCAAGTCCACTATCCCCCCTCTTTGTGTGATCTCTCTAAGCCTCTCACATAACCTCTCTTTCCCCTTTCTTAACACTTCCCTACCCCCCCCCTTTTTATTTCTTCAGAGTAGGGAAGAGTGTAACCTCTGAGGTTACACACATGACTTTAGTTAAGTATATAAAGGGCTATTTGTAGACACTTAGAGATTATCTTTGTACTTGCTCCTGTACTTAGGTCAACCTCTCCAATCTCAGGTCTTTGCCTGTTTTGTGTTCTTGAGTAAGGCTTTAGTTAAGTATATAAAGGGCTATTTGTAGACACTTAGAGATTATCTTTGTACTTACTCCTGTACTTAGGTCAACCTCTTCAATCCTAGGTCTTTGCCTGTTCTGTGTTCTTGAGTGAGGCTCTAGCCTTTACAGCTTCAGTACTATTGCCCAGCCCCTTCACAATCTCACTAGCAAAGATGTTCCTTAGTAATGGGATGATTAGTAGCAGTCTGTGTTTGAGTCCCTCAAGTAGGCTATTACTAGCAAGCCTGTATTAGCAGTTCTGACAGTTACAGACAAGTTCTGAGTCAAAGCTAACTCTTCTAACTTTGTGAATAGAGTAGTACTGTCTCAGTTTATTGACAGAAAGTAGTGTCTGATAGCATTCTGATCAGAATCCCTCTCTGTAACAGAACAGAACTACCCTATCTATAACAAGAAACTCCTTACAATTGTTTGTTCTCTAGAGGAGTAGTATCAATATCTCCTTAGTACTGTACAGAAGTTTGAGATTTGGAGTGATCACCTTAATCTCTAGTACTTCTAGGTGCCTCAGAAGCTCAACTACTGTCAAGCCTGCTAGATGTTAGAACTGTAGGACTATGACTTTGTGCTAACCTACAAACCTAGAACACAAATGACAAAAGCTGATTTACTCTCAAGACAAGCAGGTCATAAAAGGGGGGAGAATAATAATGAAAATCTTGTTCTCCTAGACAATTCCCATTTTGTGTCTAAGACAATCTAAGAGATCTGACTCAAATCTGAGGATGTTGACTTTGTCACCTGTATATAGTAAGCTCTGAGACACACACACAACTGAGTCATAGTAAAGTAGCTAGAGAAGTAGGCTAGGGATTGGGAGGAGGATAAGGATGGACAGGTTTACTAGGAAGGCTGACTGTATGTTCTGAAGGATTACATCAGGAAAATATCTCAAACTTTGTATTAGCTTATATGTATATAAATTATATATATTTTCTACATTTTGTAAAAGAGCTTATTGTGTACCTAGGGGTTTTGGAAAGATAATAAGAAGCTAAGAAAGTTATTAAAAAGTCTTGACTATCTGGTCAAGAATAATAAGAATTGTAGTACTTACTAAGATATACAAGTGCTTAAAGTGTACCTCACAAAATGGCTAAGTATTATAATACTTGTCATTTTAACAAGGAAAACATATGTATATAAGATGTATAAGATAAGTTTTTGCTTATATCCGTTCATTATTAAAATGACAGTTTATAATTATATTGAAATATTGTATAAATACATTATTATCTACAACAATTAGGGAAATAATCTGACGACAGATGGCGAGTGTGTTGACAATAGAGAATGAATGTGTTCCTCAGCCGTTTGAGGTAGTCTTCGTTACCATGCTTTGGTCGACACTCAGTCCCTGCAAGTTGAATTGTGTGTGGATTGTGAGATTGTACGGATTGCAGAGGTCGAGGTTGCACTTGTGAGGCGAGTTTGGAGGTTGACTTGCTAAGGGGACAAGGGGTTGTTAGCGAGTGCGGGTGCTTGAAGTAAAGAGATGGATACACCGTGACAGTGTGCAGCGAGTGTGAGTGGTGCACCAGGGTTGAGATCCGGAGCGTTGAACGAACTGATTTGCAGATGACTACAAAGGTGTATCTCTGGGACGTTCTGGATCAAAGGGCAAGGGTGAAGTGGAAGATGTGGAAGGATTCAACTCATCTTGGATAGGTGTGAGCAATGGGCCACCACTCCTGTTCAATGTGGTGTCATGCCTGGCACAGAGGAATGTAAATGCATACAGTGTGGGCCTACCAAGTATGATGTCAAGCATTGCACGGGTGGGGAAGGAGAGCACATACCGAGTAAGAGAAGGGGTAGCACGATGGGAGTAGATGTACATGGACATTGTTGCGAGCGTGTGCTCGTCAATTGTTGCTTGCGCTGTAGAGCAGGAAGAAGTACGCGAGTGCATAGGATTTTTGAAGAATTCGCTCGGCATTGGTCGACAATGCAGATGCGAGAATATGAATGCAAAAGGGAAGGCAGTGTGGAAAGGAGGACAATGAAGGAGAGGCAACGCAATCGGCGGAACGAGGAGCAGAAGGGATGGAAGGGAGACAAAAAGTTGGGAGGAGAGGGATGAGCAACTATTGTACAGGTTATTATGAAGTGAACCGGTTGCTTGCATTTAACGTTGTTGAGACTGGGAGGGTACGGTGTAATCAGCTGTGCAGAATCTGGGACTCAGTGCAGGCATCACAACAGTTGATTGGAGAGACGAGTGCAGCAATGTTTATTGTTGACGTTGTTGAAGGCAGGGTGGCAGCTAGTAGGATGCATGCAAGAGGAGAAAGACTAGAGACTTAGAGAGAACAAAAGCGACGACACGGTGGCACGGCAGAGAGTTAGACTTAGAGGGGTGGTGGAGGTTGAAGAGAAAGAGTGGCACGCATAAGTGTGTCATTGACTCATTATATGCTCTCGATCTTCAGCCGTTGATTATATAAGCAAATTAGGTATCAGTTGCCCAAGATAATCTAAGTATAATGTACATATTATATACTTATAGTATACTTTTATTAAGATAATAGGGATACAACAAGTGCTCTTACACTATTATATACATTAATATACCTTTTGCATAAATTATAAGATAACAATAGTTATTATTACATTATTATATTATAAATATAACTCTTTTTTTAAGATTATAATTTAAATGTAATACAAGCATAATACTTTAGGTTATCATACAAAGTTAGTATAATACATGTAATAGATTTTATTCATCCTTAGTACTTATATAGTCTTTATATACATTAATATGTCTTATTTAAACATTACAATTCATTTACAATGTATATACAATACACATGTTACTTTACAAAGTCTATAAGAAATTACAAGAAATGTGACATTTTCCTGATGTAGAAGCTGTAGGAGGACATTGTCTGAGCTTATCACAACAATCTAACCACAGGACATTTAGGCTGACACAAAATGCAGGAACTCATCACTCAGAACTACTAGTAGTCTAGAATGTAGAGGGAAATCCTGAAGTACATGACTGGTTACAATATGTGCCAACAGACTAAGGCCTACCAGACAAGGGTTTAGGCTCTCCTACATCTGTATCAGATCCTGGATCACCCTTAGAAAGAAGTCTCAGTAGACCTGATTAGTGAGCTACCTGAGTCTCAGGGTTATAATACTATCTGTATAATTGTTGACTGATTCTCTAAGCAAGTCTATACAGTTCTGACCTGAACAGAACTCACTTCTGAAAGTATAGTGTACATTTATCAGGATCATGTCTTCTGGTTACACAGACTCCCTTAGAAGCTCATTCATGATTGTGGACTACAATTTGAGTCAAAATTCATACAGGACTTGTATACACTTCTCAGAATTCAAGGGAACCCTTCTACTACCTATTACCTACAGACTGACAGTCAAACTGAGTAAGTCAATCAGGAGATTAAGCTCTACCTTCAGATGTTCATTAATCATTAGTAATCAGATTGGTCTGAATGGTTAGCTCTGACAGAATTTGTACACAATAACTAGTAACACTCTGTAACAGGACAGTCCCTGTTCTTCCTCAATTATAGGAGACATTTGTACTAGGGGACAGTTCCAAACCAGAACAGTAGTTCTGAATCTGTAACAGACTTTGTAGAACAGATGTACAGAACCAGGGAGGACACACAAGCTCTTTTGGAAAAGGTAGTACAGGTTATAAAGCAGAACTATGATTGGAAGAGGTCTGTAGCCAAGAATTACTAGCCTAGTGACAAAGTTATACTAGAAGCTACTAACCTGACCACAGATTGCCTAATGAAGAAGTTGGACAACAAGTACTTTAAACCCTTCATTATTGAAAAGAAGATTAGTGCCTCTGTCTACAAACTCCAACTTTTAGCAACATAGAAGTGTATACACCTAGTGTTTAACAAGGTTCTACTGTCTCAGTACTACAATCCAGGTTTCCCTTTATAACAAAGACCCTTACTACCTCTACTAGAACTCATCAGTTCTGAACCAGAATACAAAGTAGAGTATGTAGTAGATACTAAGCTAGTGTGTAGAAAGCTCAAGTTCCTTATCTACTAGAAGGGATACCTAGTTGAAGAACACACTTGGGAACCTGCTAAGAATCTCACCCATACTACTAAGGTGATCTGAGACTTCTATCAACTTCATCCAGGTGCTCTGCATCAACTCTGCCTCACAGATTTCCAAACCCTACTGTTCTAACCTATACTCAAGCTGCTAACCAAGCCTAATGTTCACTAATCAGGACAATTGGTTTTAGAGAGGGGGTGATGTTACAGTTCTCTACTCTCATACCTTCAGTTCTGAGGGTTCTACACCCTTCTGTACCAGAACTCAGGACTTCTGTCCCTCAGGAGCACTGTCTATAGACTATATACATACTGACTCTTACTACTACCCTTCCTTACTTTATCATTCCATTCCTTTGACCACTCCTTCATTCTTTGTTCATTCTATAGTCTCTTACCCTTTGTCCATCCCTTCATTCTTTGTACCTTTATCTTTGACATTCCTTTCTTTCATTCTTTGTAACTTATCATTCTTAAGTAGCTCATACTCCCTGAGTACTCTTGTGTAGTTTAGTATATATAGGTGTATAAGATCAGACTAGTCCTGTAGTCTTGATCTTGTCTACTCTAGGTAGTCCTGTACTCTTAGACTTACTCTATATACTCTACTCTTGTCTCACTCTCTCTCTCTACCTATTCTGTAAGTTCTGACTATGTTCTAGTGTTTGTGTTCTGTATTTCTGTTGTGTAGGATAGTTGTAGCCTGGGTCCCCTTACTGAGCCTTCAGGTCCCCTCTACACTGTTGCTGACACTTTCTTACTTTATCATTCTGTTCCTTTGTCCACCTGTTCATTCTTTGTTCATTCTATAGTTTTTTACCCTTTATTTATCCCTTTATTCTTTGTACCTTTATCTTTGACCTTTCTTTCTTTTATTCTTCATAACTCATCATTCTTAGTAGCTCACTATTCTCTGAGTACTCTTGTATAGTTTAGTATATATAGGTATATAAGATCAGACTAGTCTTATAGTCTTAATCTTGTCTACTCTAGATAGTCTTATACTCTTAGGCTCACTCTATATATTTTACACTTGTCTCACTCTTTCCCTCTGTCTGTTCTGTAAGTTCTAACTATGTTCTAGTACTTATATTCTGTATTTCTGTTGTGTATAATAGTTGTAGCCTGAGTCCTCTTACTAAGCCTTTAGGTTCTTTCTATACTGTTACTAACAATCCTCTCTCTAACCCCTCTACACACTCTCCTTCCCTACCTACTATTCTATGCTTGACATTACTCTTAATGTACCTATACTGTATATATTTATATTCTTTAGTACTGTTTATAACACTATTTTGAATAGTAGAAATAGTAGCTACTACTCTCCTCTCTTAAGCTGAGTCTGTCTATACTACTCACACTATCCTCTCCCTTCAGGCCAGAATGTTCTAAAGATACACCTCTAAAGTCATTCACAACTATTACTGAGTTTACTACACCTCTGATTGTATGTTGTATTGTAGCCAGAACATACAATATACTTGTATAGACACACTTTCCTCTACAGTCCAAATTAGCTTGTTCAACACTCTGGATTTCCAACCTAGGTAACCTACTCACACTTGCTACACACTGTTATAGTGTGTCCATCTTTTCTCTCTTATTAAGGTCAAGCAGGTTGTAGAGATTAAGGCTACACCTGTAAGAAGAGTTAAGAGTAATGAGTAAGTAACAATTTACACACACTTACAATTCAACTTATAAAGACTAAGTAACAATCAAAACATGGTGACAAAGACTACATCAAACAGTCTGAGAATGTATTCATCCTTTTCTAACACAAATCCTGCTTACAAAAGAATAAGGCAGAGGCAGCTAGTAGTGTAGAGGTTAGGACTGTAGAAATAGTGTATTATTTACTAATTTTGTATTCTATAATTTAAATATAATTATATTTGATTAATTATTTAATACAAAATTGTATAGTAAGTAAAAAGGCAAGCTATTCAAACACTTGTAATGACTTGTAAGTATTATAAGTAGATATTATACTTTTACAAATTAACAAGTACATCTTAACCTTGTAATCTTAAAAAGTATATTATAATCACTTGTATAACTTGACAATTTATATTATTATAATAGAAATTGCTAAGTTTTACAAGTATTCTTACTTACTTATCTAACATTGTACTGTCATTACTTAACCCTCTAGGAAGATTAAATAATATTAGACAAAATATATAAAATATATAGGATTACAAGTAAGTATAATACTTAAGACTTTTTTATAATGAAATCTTGTTCAACACTGAGACAATACCTGTACTGTGCTCAGATGAGCTAAGACAGTCTCCTGTACACTCAGTAGCAGAGTTTAAGACTTAAAACCTATACTCTAAACTTAAAAACAAATCAACAAAAGTAAGAAAAGCAAATCCAATCTGTGTATTTGTACAGCATTGTCCTAAGAATACTAAGAATACTAAGAATACAGGAATACAAGTAACAATGAGAAATCAGCACAAAGCTAAAAATATCTCAGAATAAGAGGAAATATTCTGATCCAATAAATTTAAAGTCCCAAATCTGGCTGATACATAGAAAATACTGATAAAAAATAAAAGAAGAAAAGAAGAGAGGTAAAAACAGAATAGTCAAGTTCCAATCCATTGTGTTTGTGTGTGTGTGTTTCACACTAGTGTGAAGTTGTGGTGTTGTGGAGTTGAGAAGGTGGGACGATAGGATGATAGGATAATTGGATGGTGAGTCTGGTGAGATCCTGACCGGTATCAGGGTCCCGAAGACGAAGTCCGATCCGTCATCACATGAGCATGAGAATGCGAATGAGAATATGAATATGAATAAGTATGTCGTTCCCCACGCGGAATATCCCACCCTCTCGGATACGCATTATCAAAAAATACGAATTCGATGTCGCGTTCTTCGAGAGTTGTGCGGAGGGATTCCGAAATCACATCCTGTCCTCCTTCACATCCTCTTTGAACCATAGTATTAGCGATTTCATCCATGCGGTAGGGTTGGTAGTCGTGAGGGATTAAAGCGTCCAAGTCCCAATCTACCAAAGTGTTCTGATCGAGAGACGGGGAGCGGGTGATGAGGATTTTTTGGAGGTGGGGAAGGGAAGGGAGGTGGTCGAGGATGAACTTCTCGATTCCTATTGAGGAGAACCAGGCTTGGAGATCTGGTTTTGACGAAGGCGAAGTAGAAGTGGAGGTGGAGGTGGAAGTGGGTGGATGGTCATGGTCGTCGGAGGTGAGGTGTATCGCAAGTGTTTCTAAGGAAGACGGGAGGTTGAACAGTCCATGGATGTCACGCAAATTGGATTGGAAGAAGAATAACTCCAACTTCTCCAAGTCACTCGCCGATTCCAAAAGTCTAGAATAGAATTGTCCAGGAACAGATCCGTTCGTCCCAGCAGGGTCTGTCACTCTGTAATTCAGAATCGGAGATTGATGAATCACCAACTTAAGATTCCTCTTGAGTCCGGGAAGACAATCTCGCATCGCCGCTTGCAAACTCGAGCTTGAGGAAGTTGAGAAGGAGGGGACGTCCAGGGAGTTACGTTCTAAGTAGAGTGAGAGGGAGTCGAGAGAGAAGGAGTTGCGGGGTTTGAGAAGCCATGTTAGGTCGTCTTTGTGGATGTCTCCGGATCCGGAGAGGTAGAGGTCGATGGTCTTTAGGCTGGGTGGAGGATGCTCGTCCCAGTTGAGTTGCAGGTCGGAATAGTCATCACTTGACCACCAACGAATCGAAAGGTATTTCAAGGAAGATAGTTTCGGGAGGTAGTGGTATAAACTCCGTAACTCTCCACACGTGTCGAACCGTTGTTCGTTTGGGTTTGTTGTTGTTGTTGTTAGTGGACGGAGGTGTTTGAGCCATAGGTTCTCGAGGTTGGGTAGTAAGTCCGTGATGATCTCGAGACACATGTCGATACGCCAAGATGGTGGAGGGAGCCCATTATCATTCCAGACGAGTGAGGTGTTGAATACTAAAGACCGGACGTTTGGTGTTCGTTCGAGGAGTGATTCTAAAGCCCAGATATCGCCTTTCGTAGCTCCAACGTCCCCGTTGTTGAATGACCAGTAGATGATCATTTCTGTTATCCAGGGGCCGCAGAGAGGACTGAGGAGGAAGTCGGTGATGTGTTGAATTGGTATGATTGCTCGGCGACGGAGGCCTCTTTGTGCGGATGAGGTCCAGGAACGGTGGACGAGGGACATGTTGCGCAGGTCAGGGCTATTGGAGATGAGAGCGTTGGTTGTTTGGGGGTCCATTGCTGCTATACCTAGTGGTAGTCTGTCGTCTACTAGCTGATCGACTACCAAGTCCAATATATCTCGCGGAATTCGCCCAGGTACAATCGCAGCCTGCTTCGACTCCTCGTCATTGACATCATACTCGAGCGGAGCTACAGCGGCGTTCACGTTCCCCTCTCTCTTCATCCCATCCTTCCGTCTCCTCGCAGACACATACTCAAACATATCCCATATATCCTCAAACGTCACATCATCCGAATCAAACTCCGGATCCACAATCACGTCAAACACCTTTTTGAATAAAGTGATGGGGAAGTAGTTCTCGAGGAAGAGACCTGCGAGTTTAGCGTCAGAGTAGGTTTTGAAGCGGAGGGATGTTAGGAGACGGCGGGATTTGTGGGTTCGGAAGAGGGGGTCGTCGTTGTTGTTGTTGTTGTTGGAGTATGTGGATGTGTCGGGCATATTTACGTATTCCGGGGTTGAGGAAAGGGACGGCGTCTGGGCGAGAAGTAGTGATGGGTTGAGTTGATGATGATCGGCGCTGCTGAACTGTAACCGTATCTCTCTGCTGTGCTTCTGCATCCGAGTGTCCACGTGACGCAGATCTCCACGTATCCGGCTGTGCTCGACGCGTTTCTGCCACGTCGACCAAACACGTACGTTGCTACAGCAAAACCTGTCAAGCTCGTACACCTCATTCTCTGCTCTCTCATCCTCCTTCCATCATCCATGTCCTCCTAACTGTCCCAACAAAACAAAGATGACTTACCGACGCTTATTCTCTCTCTTCTTCTCTCTCGCCATCTCTGTGTTCTGGCTTTCCCAATCCACTTCCGCAGCCCTCCTCGCAATAGACTATGGTACAGAATTCATCAAGGCTTCCGTAATAAAACCCGGCGTACCCTTCGATGTTCTCCTCAATAGGGACTCGAAGCGAAAGATACAGTCTAGTATTGCGTGGAAGGGGGAGGATAGGTTGTTTGGTGGTGATGCGTTTAATATCGTCAGTAATTTCTTTCTTTCTTTAATTTAATTTTGATGTTCAATGTTAATGTCTTTGAATATAATAGGCAGCTAGATTTCCGGGAGACTCCTTCACGTACCTCAAACTCTTACAAGGCGTTCCTTACGAATCCGACGCAGTCGACGTATTCCGCTCAATAAACCCCTCCGCACAACTAGTCCGAACGAAACGCGACACAGTAGGCCTCCTCCAATCGACGAAAAACAACAATACGGAATGGAGCGTCGAAGAGCTCATAGCGATGCAATTCTCTTACATCAAAGAACTAGCTGAAACCGTCGGCACTACCCCAGATGCAACTCGAGAAAGAGAAACAGTTCGCGACGCAGTCGTAGTCGTCCCACCCTACTTCACGCAATTCGAGCGCGACGCCATCGCAGACGCTTTGGAAATCGCTGGGTTAAGATTGGCAGCGCTTGTGAATGATGGGACTGCTGTTTCGTTAAACTTTGCTATGACGAGGAACTTTTTGGAGGGAAGGGAGTGGCATGTTGTGTATGATGCTGGGGCGGGTGGTGTACGTGCTACTGTCGTCTCTTTTGAGACCGTACAACCAAACGGGAAGAAGGCGAAGGATGCGAATGGTGCACAAACGCAGATTACTGTCGCTGGAGTAGGGTTTGACCGAACTGCCGGAGGGCTGGAGCTTTCTCGTCGATTACGTGACATGCTTGCCTTGGACTTTGAAGTGAAGCATGGACGACCTGTTACAGGTGATGCCCGCGGGATGGCGAAGTTATGGAAAGAAGCTGAACGGGTTAAGACTATCTTAAGTGCCAACACAGAAGCGACTGCTTCTATCGAGAGTCTCGCTTTTGATATCGACTACCGAACCAAGATTACTCGTTCCTCGTTGGAAGCAGCTTGTTCAGACCTCTCCCCAAAATTTGCGCAACCTGTTCTAGACGCAATTGCCAACGCCGGTCTCCAACTAGATGACATCAAGTCTGTTATATTAACCGGAGGACACTCGAGAACGCCTATGGTCCAAGCATCCCTTAAAACTGCTGTAGGCGAGGGTAGGATCGCGACGAGTGTGAACGCAGATGAAGCTGCTGTACTTGGTGCAGCGCTTTATGGTGCTTCGATTAGTCCGTCGTTCCGGACGAAGGATATTAAAGTTGCCGATGTTGTGCCTTATGATATTCAGATTTCTTATCTCTCACAGTCGAAGGTCGTTCTTAATTCGAATTCGAATTCGGATGAGGAAGGAAGAGGAGGGGGAGAAGGAGGACAGATACCGTTGACGACGCCTAGGACGCTTAATACTTTGGTTTTTCCGGCTGGGTCGAAGGTCGGGAGTAAGAAGACGATGACGTTTAAGAGGAAGGATGATTTTAATGTTACGATGTCGTACAAGGGTTCTCTTGGGTAGTACGTCTCTTCCTCTCATCCACCCAATATTCCTAGTTAAGCTCAACTGACCTCTTACTCCTTACTTCTTATCTTTTTGTTTCGTATAGTGGCATACCAACAGACCTCCTAGAAGCCGAAATAACCGGCGTCAAGGAAGCGTTGGCAGAACTTAGTGAAGCAGGTGCGACTGAGCCTGTCGTAAAGGCGACTTTGGTGTTGAGTGAGTCGGGTTTCGCGGGAATACGGGATGCGGTTGCTGTTGGGGAGGTTAAGAAGGATGAATCTTTTGCAGGTGGGTTTGTCATTAAGTGATTCTAAGGATGATGAGAGAGCTTAAACTGTTTTTTTGTTGTTGAAGGCAAGTTGAAGGGCTTGTTTGGTGGGTCGAACAAGGAGGTTGGTGAGGAAGAGGTTAACGATTCTTCTTCGTCCTCCTCTTCCTCCTCTTCATCGACGAGCTCGGAAACGTCAAGTACGAGTACCGCTTCTGGAGAATCTGACAGTGCCTCGTCCTCTTCCCAAACGACGTCAAGTTCTTCCACAACATCGGCTTCTCCGAGTCCGGAGAAGAAGAAAGAAGTACGGGATACGATACCTCTTACGTTGACTGTAAGACCGTTATCTATCCCTGCTTTGACTCCGGGTGAGATTCGTCGTTCTCGTGATCGGTAAGCCATCCTTCTCTTTTTCACACACAAGCGCCTGTTTAACATCTCATTTCGTTTTTTCTTTAATAGCCTCCTAGCAGTCGACGCAGCAGAATCCGCCAAACGCCGTCTCGAAGAAGCACGTAACAGTCTCGAATCCTACCTCTACCGTCTTCGCGACCTCCTAGTCGAATCCGAACACGCATACGACGAGGAGAGTGAAAGTCCATTTAGGAAATGCTCAACGGAGGAAGAGAGGAAGGTGATTGAGGGGAATGTGGATGAGACGTTGAGGTGGGTGGGTAGTGAGGATGCGGAGGGGGCGAGGTTGGGGGAGTGGGTTGAGAGGAGGGATAGACTTGAGTGAGTCTACCGTATTTTCTGGTCCTGCGTCAGACCTCGGAATTCGGACTAAATTCATGACTTCTAGACGCCTTGAACGACCCATCCAATTCCGATACACAGAAATCCTCGCCTTCCCCTCAACACTCAACGAATCCCAACGCATAAACTGGATGACCCGGCTCTTCCTCACCGAAGCTCGAAAAAACCTCACAGCGGAACTCATCCCGGGTAACCTCCCCGCCCTCCACACTTCCGATGAACTCCTAACTTTAGAAAAAGCTCTGAGAGAACATGAAAGTTGGTTACACGAAGGAGTAGAAGAACAGAAGAGGAGAGGGATGAATGAGGATAGAGCGATTTTGACGAGTGAGATGAAGGTGAGAGCGAAGATGCTTGAGAAGGAGTTGATGAAGTTGATGAGGAGGAAGACACCGCCGAAGAAAAAGACCTCTACCTCCGCTTCTTCATCTTCTTCATCTACTTCTGCTTCTTCGAGTGTATCGGAGAGTGCATCTGGGACGGGGACTGGGAATAGCGAGAGTGTACCTCCAGTAGAACCGACTAGTAGTACCACCACCAGTGCGTCTGAGAACTCTCCGACGAGTAAGGCTCCGGACGTTCATGACGAACTGTAGATTGTTCAGTTTTTCGTTAGTATTATTAGATTTCATACACATACATATAAATTATCCTTGCCTTATTACATGTGCAACATAGTCTTGATTCTTATTCGAAAGCAGTCCATCTGAGTCCATATGAAGGTCCTACTCATGCTGTACACGTATATTTCCTGTTACATGTTACACAAGCAAAACAAGTTTTGATATATTTACTTCATATTTAACTTGACTTATCCAGGGCTATGCCGTTCAGTGGATGGAAGTGTCAATAAATCACATACAGAACACAGGTTTGGTCACAATTAATACAGGTTTATAGGCCCGGAATTTACTCAGTATTTACTCAGTTGTAATACAGTGGTACTTGTGGATCACACAAAACACAGTGAACTACAAATGAATGTCTGCTCTATTCCTGCATATATATCGCAGCACATATGCTGTGACTCATTTCTCAGCCGTCTACTGTATATAATGACAGTTACTTTAAGGAAGAATAATAAAGCATTTTGTACAAACCGACAGCTATTCATAAAGTGACACTAATCATCAGAGTCATTGGGATCCATAAGACGACGGGAATCTACACATGCGAGGTGTACACGTCGGTCTTTGCAGAATTTGATCAAATCCGCTGGCAAAGCTTCGCCCGCCAGTGCAGTGGCACCATCCAATTGGCAGTAAACCCCCGAATCTTGTCCATCGTAAAACATTGACCTGGAAACGGCCATACTCTCCCCGCTGTACGTTATGAAGAGGAGGCTTTGAAGCCGAGGAAGTATAGATAATGCCTTTACCAAAGATAGAATAAACTGCGAACCAGATGGATGTGCCTTATAGAGATATTTGCCGCGGTAGTGGACTGACAAATGAACTAAGGACTGGAGCAGGCGAGGAACAGTATGATACCGAGGATTTCGATCATAGAAAAGTTCCAGGCTAGTAAGCTCGTAACAGTTACGCAAGAGGCCATCGAAAGCCGACGCATAGTCATGCTGAAATAACCACGACAGATGTTCAAGTTGACGAACACACGACCGCAGCGACAATAATAGCTCCTGATAAGAAACGTTCGGAAACACACCATATTCCTAAACAGACAGCGATCGTAACCTGAAGTTCCCTCTAGGACGAAGAAGCCACGCAAGGAGTTGTTCGCCCATTCCGTATCTAAGACCAAGGTCCACCGTTTTCAACGAGTGAGGATGTTCGTTCCAGTCCAAATCTGTTTCCGAGGCTTTCCACCCGACTACGGACAAAAGCTCCAATGTGTGCATCCTCGGAAGACAAGCGTATAAAGACTGCCAGGCTTCGTAGTCCGTTGACTCTAGTGTCTCACTAGGGAGTCCGCAATTGAAATGCTTAAGCAAAGTTCGCGGCTGTGTGGCAACGTACTCGATATGACATTGAGGCAAGTTCCAACCCTAAAGTCTTGTTCCTCAGACGAACGATAAAACGTAAGATCTGTATTGAAAACCAAGCAGTGAACATTCGTAGTACGAGCAAAGAGTGCCTTTAGCAGATCGAGATCATTTGCTCCGACTCTGTCATCAGCATCGAGCGTCCAGTAGATCATCATGTCCGTAACACATGGTCCACATAAAGGGCTCAGAAGAAATCGGTTGATCTGCTGGTACGGAATGATTGCCCGACGTCGCAGCCCTTTCTGTGCAATAACTGTCCAAGATCGATGAACAAGACACATATTACGCAGGTCATACCCATTGATATCGAACATTTCAAACCAGTGCATCTGAACAGAGATTGAGCCTACTGGATCCATCTATCGCACGAATGTATCGACAATGAGACCTAAAACGACAGGCGGAATAACACCTGAAGTTCTCTCGGCCTTGTGCGGTTTTACTAAAGTTCGATTTAGCGCCATGCCTCTTCGATAAGTCGAGACACAATCAAAGATGCCCCAGGCGTTCTTGAACGTGACTTCGCTCGATTTGAATCGAGGATCGAGTACGACGTCGAGTACTTGTTGGAACAGAGCAACGGGAAACTCGTTCATATTATTGAGGAAAACGGAAGCAAGTTTCGCGTCAGAATAGGTTTCGAAGCGAATATCGAGATTCAGTTCGTCTGAGTGACAGAACTTCGAGTTGAAAGAACAGTCGCACATCGTCGTAGATAACCTTTAAGCAGAGTGCAGCGTCGTAGGGTGGCACAACTGTGTCCGATGTTAACACGACGTGCGTGATTCTCAATCTCAATCTCTCGGAGGTCGTGGGAATCAGTTCCTTCTCCGCTTCAATATTGATATCAAATGTTCAGTAACGTTCGCTCGACCTCAAAAGTAGCGTCTGCGTGGTAGATACACGTATTTTGCCATCTCTTCATTGAATAAATCCAAGTAACTGTGCTAAAATGCAGACACAAAGAATTACGATGGAATAGCCATTCCATTTTGTATATGTACGAGATTGAACAAATCCAGTACTTATTTCCTTGGTGTATATCTTAGAGCATGCAGTTAGTTTGAATGCGAACTATTGATATATTTTTCCAGACTTACATTGATGTACGACTGAGTAATAGTGTCATCCAAGGAGTGCAAGCGACGGCGCCTGTACACACGCGAGATGTATGTTCCGACTATTACAGAAGTCTGTCAAGTCCGCCACTACTAGTTCTTCTGCTGGTACAAAGCGACCACCCAGTTGCGTGTCATATCGTCTCGAATCGCGGCCTTGGCATACAAGTGATGAATACAGCGGATTGTGTGGGTGTATTATGAAGAGGAGGCTCTGAAGCTGAGGAAGTGTAGGTATTTTCTTCTTCAAAGATTGGACAATGCGCAATGCAAAGGCATGTGCACTTTTGTGAAGAAATACGTCGGGACAGCGAAACGTTAAATGAGTCAAGGATGGGGGCAAGGCTGGGAGAAAGGATGAAGAACAGCGAGGTGAATAACATTGGTCGTAGATAAGTTCCAGGCTGGTCAGCATGCGACAGGTAAGTAATATGTTATCTGAAGAAGACCACCTGTCGTCATGCTGGATAGCCCATGTGACCGCTGATAGATGATTAAGTTGGTGGAGGTTTGACTGCAGAGACAGCAGCAGCTCCCTGTAGGAACTCTCTGGACACCCGTCACCTTCACCGATGGACAGCCACTGCAAACTGAAGCCGTTTCGAGGACTGAGGAGCCATGCAAAGAATTGCCTACTCATGAAATCATGGAGGCACAGGCTGATTGATTTTAATGATGAAGGAGGATGCTCGTTCCAATTAAAGTCCTCCAAATCCGAGCTTACCCATCTGTCTATGGATAGGAACTCCAACGAGTGCAACTTTGGAATAGCTTTGCATACAGAGTTCAAATTTTCACAGACTTGCACCCAAACAGATCCGCACGTGTTTGTAATGTGTTTAAGCCAAAGCCTTCGGAGACATGGCAACAAACCCGATATAGTGTCGAAG
This sequence comes from Fomitiporia mediterranea MF3/22, assembly GCF_000271605.1. NCBI lineage: Eukaryota > Fungi > Basidiomycota > Agaricomycetes > Hymenochaetales > Hymenochaetaceae > Fomitiporia > Fomitiporia mediterranea. The sequence continues at coordinate 3,762,623 of NW_006760389.1, forward strand.
CAACTTTGAATTTGGAAGCTTTCTGCCTTTTTCGATTCACTACCATCATAAGAGGTAATGAATGCCAAGGAACAAACATTCGGAGTACGTTCAAGAAGCCCCTCCAGAAGGTAGAGGCGGCGAATTGCCTCGTCCTTCGGTCTAAGTGTCCAGTAGATGATCATCTCAGTGACCCACGGTCCGCATAAGGGATTGACGAGAAATCGATGGATCTGCCGACATGGAATGATTGCTCGATGACGCAGTCCTCGCTGCGCAATTATCGTCCAGGAACGATGGACAAGGCTCATATTACGCAAGCTCACTCCATTATGAGCAAGTGCATCACTCCACCGCTTTTCTGCTGCTATTCCTAGTGGTATATTCTGCTGCACGATCGTATCGACCACAAGGTCTAAAACAACAGGTGGAACAACGCCCGATGATAGCCTTTCCACGGTGCAGCCTGGCGCCATGTTCCGTCGATAAGTCGAGACACGCTCAAAGGCGTCCAAAGTGCCTTTGAATGTGACTTCGCTCGATTTGAATTGCGGATCAATTATGACATCGATGACTTGCTTGAATAGGTCAACAGGAAGCCTGTCCATGTTATCAAGGAAAACGGCAGCCAGTCTCGCATCGGAATATGTCTCGAAGCGTATGTTAGCATGCCAGTCATTGGAGTGATAGGACGTCGAGTCAGATGAATCGTGAAGCATCTTCCTTTGCTTGGAACGCTGAAGGTGGCAAGTGCGAGAAAATAAAACAATTGTCTCGGATTAGGCAAGGCATGAATGCATACCGTGGGAAACATCTCTTTCCCTGCCTCAATTTGAAAGTACTGTACTTAGATGTATGGGAACAACCAGAAGGGTGTGTTACGGCAAAAATTGAGAAACTACTTAGAATTTGCTGTTATGATAGCAAATTTGGGCAACTGAGTGTAAATTCATAAAGAATATTTTTGTGTGTTATAATGAGGGAGGGGGGTGGGAAGGCATGTTAGGAGAAATCTAACAATTTTTGCTTGGAATAAGTCTCTTTTTTTACTCAATTTGGGAGAAAAATGTTATAGTCAAACTTGTCATTAAGCATAGCTCTTGGTAGACATGTAAAGCTATGCTTAATGATAAGTTATGCTTGTTGGTAGTAGCTTAAGTAATATAGTAACAAAATTTGTATCTTGTAGTACATGCATTCATGATACATGAACTAATTAGAAAATGTCCAAATATCGGACTATTCAAGAGAGTTATTAATCTTGTTGTATAGATTTCTTGCTAGCTTAGCAAACAGTAATTGGACTTTAGTAATTTTGGCCCCAATTTCACTCTGAGAAAGAGTATTAAGCTTTGTCATAATGAATAATAAGTTATTTGTATGGTTCTCTTTGGATTTCATATGTATTTTACACAATAGACAGTGGCTTGTCCAAAAAGTGACTCTATGTGGCCCAAGATATGTTGTACTGCATAATTGAAAATGACCTTTAATTAAACATTTTATTAATAGTTTTTAGCCTCAAATTGTTATGCTTAATACCTAACAGTATTTATGCCTAATGTTACTCTATTTTCCTGCCTACCATCATGGTGGACTGAAAAATTCATGTGTATTGATCTTAAAAGGTAGTGTCTGTACAGTAGATATATGTATTTTGCCTAAATGTAAGTAACTGGGTAAGCTCATACTTCTCTTATATTGACACAGCGAATGAAATCTGTTCCGTCTTCGATCCAGACTTACTTCGTTCTGTGCATTATGTTCAATAGATGTTTGGTTTTGGTTTTAATAAATCTGTGTATACATAGGCCCTGGAACTATTCAGCTGAAGGGATTTTACTTGTAAAACACGGAATACAAAGAATTACGATAGAACAGCCATTCCATTCTTGTATATATACAAGATCGAACAAATCCGGTACTTGTTTCTTTAGCGTCTATTGTAAAGGATGTGGTTAGTTTGTTTGAATGCAGGTCATTGCATTTCTCAGACTTACATCAATGCCTGAAGGTAGTACTAGTGTCACCCAAGATGTGCAAGAGATGGCGCCTGTATGCATGCAAGATGTATGTTCCAATTTTTAAAGAAGTCTGTCAGGTCCGCCACTACTAGTTCTTCTGCTGGTACAAAGCGACCACCCAGTTGCGTGTCATATCGTCTCGAATCGCGGCCTTTGCATATAAGTGATGGATACAGAGGAATATGTGGGTGTATTATGAAGAGGAGACTCTGAAGCTGAGGAAGTGTAGGTATTTTCTCCTTCAAAGAGTGGACCATGTACAACGCATAGGCATGATCCTCTTTTTGAAGAAATACATCTGGACACTGAATCGTTAAATGAATCAAGGTTGGTGCCAAGGCTAGGAGAAAGGCCGGTGAATAATCTTGATCATAGAAAAGTTCCAGGCTAGTAAGCATGGGGCAGGTAAGCAATATGTTATCTGAAAAAGACTTGTCCTCGCGTTGAACAGCACACATGGTCGTTGATAGATGATTCAATTGGTGGGAACTTGACTGCAGAGACAGCAGCAGCTGCCTGTAGGAATTCTCTGAGTTCCCGCCACCTTCACCAATGGACAGCGACTGCAAGCTGAAGTCGCCTCGAGGTCTGAGGAACCACGTAAAGAAATGCCTACTCACGGCATCATGGAGGCAAAGGCTGATTGATTTTAAGGACGAAGGAGGATGCTCGTTCCAATTCCAATTAAAGTCATCCGATTTCGAGCTTACCCATCTGTCTATTGATAAGAACTCCAACGACTGCATCTTGGGAATGATTTTGCATAAAGAATCCAAACCGTCGCAGACTGTCGACCAAACCGAACAGGACGAGTTTTGACGGTGCTTAAGCCAAAGCTTCCGGAGGCGTGGTAACGAACCTGACATGGTATCGAAGCAATTTTGAATTTCGCGGTTTCGCCCCTCATACGGTGTATCCGGTTTATAATACGTAATGAATGCCAAGGAACGAACATTCGAAGTACGTTCAAGGAGACCCTTTAGAAGGAAGAGACGGCGGGTTACCTCGTCGTTCTCCCCAAGTGGCCAGTAGATGATCATCTCAGTGACCCACGGTCCACATAAGGGGCTGACGAGAAATCGATGGATCTGATGACACGGAATGATTGCTCGACGACGCAGTCCTCGCTGCGCAATATCCGTCCAGGAACGATGGACGAGGCTCATATTACGCAAGTTCGCTCCATTATGAGCAAGTGCATCACTCCAGCACTTATTTTCTGCTGCTATCCCCAGTGGTATATTCTGCTGCACGATCGTATCGACCACAAGGTCTAAAACAACAGGTGGAACAGCGCCCGATGATAGCCTTTCCACGGTGCAGCCTGGAGCCATGTTCCTCCGATAAGTCGAGACACACTCAAAGGCGTCCAAAGTGCTTTTGAATGTGACTTCGCTCGATTTGAATTGCGGATCAATTACAGCATCGATGACTTGCTTGAATAGGTCAACAGGAAGCCTATCCATGTTATCAAGGAAAACGGCAGCCAGTCTCGCATCGGAATATGTCTCGAAGCGTATGTTAGCATGCCAGTCATTGGAGTGATAGGATGTCGAATCAGATGAATCGTGAAGCATCTTCCTTTGCTTGGAACGCTGAGCAGGAAGGTGGCAAGTGCAAGAAGATTAAACAATTGCTCGGATTAGGCGTTTACCGGACCTGTAACCGTGGGAAACACCTCTTGCCCCAATTTGAGAGTAAGCAAAAGTGCAAAATGTACACTGCTTAGTTACATCATCATATAATATGACTATTGTTAGTACTCACATGTATCTATGAGGACAGAGCTCCTCAAAGTAGTTGACAATCATTACTAGAACGGTGATTTTGGCGTTAGTCAATTACATGGAACTCTCAGTTCAGTCTGTGAGACAGGAGTAGTTTGCTAGCCTGACGTCACATTTCAACTGGTTATGTAAATACAGCCTCCATGTCCTTATCTATTCGTGATACTTCCTTGGAACCCAAAATCGTATGTGGGTCATTGCTTGTAAGCATGAGCAGGTAATAAGGATATAAATGGCCTCCAGAGGACATGATGACAGTAAACGCCCTCTATTGTATACATAATATAAATTCATAGACCTAAAGGACGTCGACTAAGTATTCATGTCCTCTTATAGAAAAAAATGAAAAGATAGCTGCTCCTTACCATACGTAAATACAGAGATTGAGAAGAATGAGTACAATCCAAGGTTAAAAGGGTGTCATGCGACTGGTACGCCCGTTGGTTGCACGTCCATTGGTTCGTCATCGACTAAGTCATTCGCAGACGGTACTGCAGCAGATTGAGCTGCGCCAACTGCTACCTGGGTATTCTGCATCGGAGATACGTCCCTATGCATCATTTAATATAGGTATGAGGACTAAAAAAGATAAATAAAAGTAAATTTGTCAGTCACACTCACCACTTGATCTGAAATCGTGTCACTCGAGGCTTCGCGTTCACGTCCCTTGTTAATCGATCGACCATTACCTGAGCAGGGGGATTCTCTCGAAGTAGTTCATCGTCGTACTCCGTATTTTGGTAGTATCCTACTCTGACAAACTCCTGGTCGTTGTAGCTTCCTGTTAATATGAGTGCTGCAACTCCAAGGAGGTCTTCGGGTGGTATACGTCGAAAATCAGGTGCAGGGCTCTCAAAGTCGAAGGAGTTAGTGCCGACTGGAACAGGTCCAACGAGGCAGGAGTCAAGTTCTTGGTCGAGCTCTTCGTTTCCTGGTGAGGAGACGTATATGAGTCGCCATTCAAGGTCGTCGGGCAGAGGCGCGATGCATTCGAAAAGTACACGGAAGCGGTAGGGGTCTGTGAAGCGTGCAGGGTTATTTAAGAATTCGACGTTCTAAAAAGAAAATAATGAGAAAAATCAGTAACTGATGTCGAGAAGAACGTAAAAAAGAAACCAGACTTTTATGGTGACAATGGACATGATGGGCAAGCAGCAAGGTGTTTAGACGCGCTGAGAGTCAGTGAGACGCGACGCGTAGCTGTGACTGATACATCTGGCACGTGCGGCAATACTGCCACGTGCAATACACGAGAAGGTTCGGCAATGTTCCGGCACATTCAGCTATGTTCCAGATTGAGTACTTACTACGACCACAGGTATTAGGCAGTCCTCCAGAATGCACTCGAACATGCATATGACTTACGCGTACGCAGCCGCATTCCTATGGCCCGACTATAAAGCCTTGTTCCGTACTCTCGCTCCTTCACTCCACCCCACCACCACACACACTTTGCTTGAGAATTACTGCGCTCGTCTAGGCTAGCTAGAGCACTTATATGGCGTACTACTGTGACCCTTCTTCGTACGCCAGCACACTCTTTTGTGCCCCCTTTGTCCGGCGCCGCCCCTCGCCGCCCCCGACGACATACTATCCGCGCGAAACATATGACCAGTATGTCCGCGCACTTGCCGAGGAACAAGCCGCTCGCTCAGCACTTCAGGATGCTATTCGACGCGAACGCGAGGCACGCCAACGCCGTGCTGAGGAAGAAGCCAAAGCACATATCCGCGAGAGGGTGAGGAGACAGGAGGAAGCCCAAGCCCGCGCTCGTCAACGGCAACGTCCTCAGTCATTTTACGGCTTTCCCTTCGGGTATCCTCAACATCAGTTCGGCTTCCCAGACTTTGGGGGATACGGAAATTACGAAGATGAAGGCGAAGACGGTGATGAAGCTACTACGTATCCTTACTCGTGGTACTCGTATGCACCGAGACGCGAGCCGGTGAGGAGGCCGCAGACCCAAGCGCCACCAAAAGCTCCCCGGTCTCAATCTCGTTCACCAGTATACAATCGGCAACAGGTTAGGCATATAATTTGATGTGCAATGCGCAGTTGAAGCTGACTTTGCTCTTTAGAGCCAGAGCTCCGCCGAACGTCGGGGTGCAAGTTCACCAAAGGTCTCTATCCCGATTACGACCCCGTCGTCAACCCATCCTGAAGCCTCACCGGAAGAACAGAATGCTGCAGCATCCAAGATCCAAGCTGCATATCGGGTCCACGCATCTCTCTCGTCCATCAAATCCGCTAGAGAACGATTTACTTCTCTCCTTAACGCTTTCACTTTTCCAGCAGAACTAGACTTTGACCTGTCCTCACCGCCGTCGGGAGATGAACGACCGAAACTTGCGTATACATCACGTAATGCTCCCGTACATGCACATGAGGATGCATTGATAAAGCTATTGCAGACCCTGGATGCTGTAGAGAGTCATGGAGATGTGCATGTTAGAGAAGCCAGGAGGGAACTTGTTCGGGAGATCGAAAAAGAACTGGGAAGGATTGATGCTGAAGTCCGGAGAGCCTGGGATGAGGTGCAGTCCAAGCCCGAACCCGAATTTGCTCTAGCATCTGCTGCTGTTGAGGAAACAGTGATCGACGTTCCAATTGCACCTGAGACCATCGCTTCCTCTGAACCTGTCTTTGTCGATCAGAAGGAAGCTTCCGAGACGATGCATATCGATACTGAGGCTCAAGCTCCAACTCCATCGACGATTGACGAACCTACGTCCCCCATTGACGCGAAGATGGACGACATGCCTACTGAGCTTTCGAGTGTCTCCAACTCTATTGACACGGAGACAGTCACCACGTCGTCACAGCCTGAGGCACCTCTCGAATCAATGGATGTCGAACCCGAACTCAAATCCCAGACTGAGCCCGAGGGTGAGACCGGATCAGAGCCATATATTCTCTCTGAAGACGACGCCCGCGAAATCGAAGATATCACCACGGCCTTAGAGCCTCCTATCGAAGAAGATTCCAGCATCAATCCTAACCCCGAAAATGCAAATTCTGTGGAGTCTCCTGTTGACTCTGAGTCAGAGGTAATACGGACCCCTCCGACCCCCCATGTCTCGTTGCCTTTATCCCAGCCTACAATTCGCAGCGAAGCGGTAGTCCCTGCTCTTACTGTACGTTCATCTGGACTGCAGGAACCTAGTCCTGAGCCCAAGCCACCTTCTGTCGTGCATCAGACTACTGTCGAAGACGTCACGGATGAGAAGGATGAAGATGAGTTTGTAGTGCTTTAGGTCCAGGATGGGGTTTGTTGGTATTTTCTCCCTCGATTCTCCTTCTCGTCTCTATATAGTCTTCTGTTTATTTTGTTTATTCTCTTCGATGTAGTTTTTTTTCGCGGCACTTTAGCATCCAACCACAATTACACTCAGATTATACTCAATGCAACTTGTGTAATTTTGACCAATATTATATTATTGTATTTTCTGTATTTTTACGGATGAAAAAGACAAACTTTGGCTGAATAAATTCTTGGTTAATTATATTATAGAAGAAAGGAAGAAACACTGTTCGACACAGCCACTTTGAATAAATTGAGACGGAGAAAGAACTATGTCTCACGACTTTGACCAACTACTTGCCAATCGCTCGGACTTAAACACCTACCTACGACTACGCCTACGCGTGCAACAATGCTCGACTATTCGTCCAATTCGACATGCTATCACTCAAGGGATCTGTGGTCCAACATTCCCTTTGAGACATATTCCGATGCGAAACTCGCTGCTCTCGTCCTTGACAACATGGAGGACTTTTCCGTGCGTCTGTTCCAGCAAGTCATTAATGTTATAACAGATCCACAATTCAAACCGAGCGAACTCACATTCAAAAATATCTGGGGCATATTTGATAGTGTCTCGGCTCACCGTAAAAGCTCGGTGTTAGATCGTTCTGTGGCAAAGCCACACAAGGTCGAAATGACATCAGGCGTTGTTCCACCTGTTGTTTTAGGTCTCGTCGTCGATGAAATCGCGCAGCAGAATACACCGTTTGCCATGTTAGCCGAGAAGAAGTGCTGGGACGAAGCATTTGCGCGTAACAGAACCGACTTGTTTAATATGAGTCTCGTCCATCGATCCTGGACAGAATTTGCATATAACGGAAAGCGTCGTCGTGCAATCATTCCGTACCAACAGATCAACCGATTTCTCCTGAGTCCTTTCTGTGGGCCATGGGTCAAGGAAATGATCATTTACTGGATGCCCGATGATCATGATGTTGTCAGCCTTAGTGACCTTGAACTGTTAGAGAACCTCCTTGCGCGTACCCCGAACGTTCATACTCTAGCATTCAATACGACACTTTCGTCGTGCCGTCTACACCGTACAAGTCTAGAGGTGCACGATTGCCTCGATACCATAGCACATGCGTTGTCAGACCTTCGTCATGTTTGGCTGAACCATTTCCAATGCGAATGTGGTCATGTGCCTGAGTGCGGTTCGGAATTTGTACCCTGCTACGAGTTGGAATCGTTATACGGTCTGATCCCCAAAATGCGTACTTTGGAGCCCTTGTCCATGAAAGGTTAGGAAGACCCGGCGGCGGACGCCCTTAATTGGAAAAAACACCCTCCTTCCTCGCTGAAAGCAGTGGAACTTAGCATTGCAAACGACATGAGGGGGGAGAATTTGTCCTGGCTCCTCCGGCCTCGAGGAAATTTCAGTTTACAATCCGTGTCCATTTGGTGGGGGGAGTTTTTTATTTCACAGTTGTATGAGAAACTGGAGTCGCTATTACGATCTGACCTTCACCAATTGGAACGATTATCGATATCTCTAGGTACAGGGTCAGACTGGCGTAACGATCGGTCGATTTCCGAAGACCTATTACTTAATTGCAACAGAATTACCAGCCTAGAACTCTACTATGGACGAGAGCCTTGTACTGTTCCGCACCTGCCGTCTTCTTTGGAGCACTTAACGATACATTGTATCGGAATAGAAGTGTATAGCCGCGAGCCCGGTCCTAATTGACTGGTCCAGGCCTTGATTGGGCGAGTATCTCTGCTCCCTCGGCTTTAGAGCTTTCTCTTCATATTCCACAAGGAATCATCTGTGCTTCGCGTCCAGGAATATGTTTACAAGGACTTCAAGCTTAGATCTTCTTGCCGACTGTACATTATTTCTAGGCTGGTGGATGCTGGGCTTGTAGATGGGCGTCTGTTAGAGAATTTGACCAGCTTATGTAAGGATCGAAACATTCGTCTAGAATGTATAAATGCTGAACCTGATTATTATATATGATTAATACTGCATTACATATGATAATTAGTTAGAAAAACCTATTCAATAGATTTCACTCAAACTAACCGTATCATACAATGGGCACTCTGAGGATAATACATTTAGCACTGTCAAACATGTATTAGATAATTTACTACATATAATATTATACTTTGTTGTGTTTTAAACATTTTACAGTTGAAAGTCAGTTTAGATTATCTATTTTCAGGTCCAGAGAAGGACAGGTGTTCAGAAGAATGGTAATGCCTGCAATTTGCCTTCCTTTCTGTCCAATATAGTAGCTCCCAACCTTCTGAACTATAGAGACACGTGGTAGACCGTTTGCCTTTTAGAGCAGAAGCAATCATTGCTACTACTAGGCCCCTGCACACATGTCACGGTATTGGATAATAATGACTTGGTCAACAAATAGCTACATATGTTTTATTTCTTTATTTACAGCAACTAAGTTCATGTTTTCTTACGAAGTGTGAGCCACTTTGGCACTTAATTGTCTTTTCTTTCTTTTTCTTTTACGTGCCTTCGAGTTCTCACTGGTTCGACACCGAAACCACCTTGAGCCACCGAGGAAAGTTTTCCCACGAAACGCTAAGTAGAAGTCGAAGGCTCAGAAGCTTAAGCTTGACTTAAAATGCTGTCCTCCGCCTGCCCGGAAATGAAGCACTACCATGTCCAACTATCCACTCAACTCGATATTTAATCGACCCGAATGCCGACGCTTCGACATCAATGTTCACTTCAAGACCTATTCTGATGCGAGGCTTGCTGCCCTTTTCCTTGACAATATGCACAAGTTTTCCACTCGTCTCTTCGAACAAATTTTCGATGTTGTAACCGACCCACGATTCAAATCGAGTGATGTCACGCTCACAGGACTTTGGGAAATCTTTGACCAGGTCTCTACTTATCGAAGGGGCACAGCACTGGATCGCGGCGTTGCAAAGCCCCCCGAGATCAAAAAGTCTTCAGGTGTCGTTCCACCTGTCATTCTAGGGCTCGTTGTCGATGCAATAGTACAGAACGGTACACCATTATGTGCAGCAGCTGACGAGCCTAGCTGGAAAAGAGCTTTCTCATGCAATCGGACTGACTTGCGCAATATGACTCTTGTGCATCGTTCCTGGACAGACATCGCGCAGAGATGTTTACGTCGCCGCGCAATCGTTCCGTACAAGCAGATAAAATGGTTTCTCCTTAGTCCTCTCTGTGGAACATGGGTAACGGAGATGATCATCTATTGGACGGTCAGGGGTTTCGATAAAGTCACTTCCGATGATATTGAGCTCCTGAAGGCACTCCTTGCACGTACGCCGAACGTCCGCTCATTGGCGTTTAACACGTCTCTTTCATGGCATCGTTCGTCTCTCAGTAATAAAAGCTTGAACATCCGACCTTGTCTCGGTGCCATATCGAGTGCGTTACCACGCCTCCAAGACTTGTACCTCAAACATTTTGAGTGGCCCGGGATTGAATCGGAAGAAGAGCGTACGCTCGTATGGTGTGATACCTTGCAGTATTTATACGAGTGTATCCCGAGGATGCTTTCACTGAAATTTTTGACCATAGAAGGGTGGTCAAGCTCGGAGACGGATGTACTGGATTGGAACGAGCACCCTCCTTCCTCGTTGAAAGCGGTGGACCTTATGCTTGGATCTCTTGGGACTGACATGAGCGGGCAAATCGTCGCTTGGCTCCTTCGGCCGCGGGGAAACTTCAGCTTGCAATCACTGTCCATTTGTGGAGGCGAATATCTTTCAGAAGACACCTGTGAGGAGCTGGGATTGCTCCTACAGACGAGTCTTCAATTGGAACAGCTATCAGTGTATTCGACGCCGGCTCTCGATGAAGTCTTACTAGATTCGCGTGTTCCTAGCCTGGATCTCTTTTATAACAAAATAAACTGGGATGTCCATATGCCATGCTTACCTTCGTCCTTGGAACATTTGGGTATACATATAACTGAACGAGACGCTCACGAGATGTGCACTAATTGGGTGAACTTCATTTGTCCCTTGATCGAAAAAATATCCATACTGCCTGGGCTCCGGACCCTGGTCTTCATAATACGAGCGGAGGATTCGTACGTTGACTGGAAGCTTATTTGCAATGGCCTCGATTCAAGATTTTATCGCCGGTCGCTTGGTACCTCTGGACTAGCAGACGAACCTTTACCAGTTGAGTTGACGAAATTCTGTGAAGGACGAAACATACATCTAGCATGTGTAAATGCCGCGTCCCTTGGGTAATGGCAAATGACACCGTTTTACACAGTTGTCGGGTTTATTGATTCATTCCTGAAAAATAGAGCACGTAGATAGTTATACTGAAATACATGTATTCCGACACTTCTCACATGGCCGTAATCCGTAATCACTCATGGCACATAACTGTGTCTCTTCGTACTTCACGGCACTCGATACGGATATATACGAACCGCTCTTTACTAATAGAGCCAGAGCTATATTGATCACCGCGTTCAAATTTTCCAAAGGTCTTAATCTCAATCACAACCCTGTCATTTTCTCCAAACCGTTCTGAAATCTCACCCAAAACCAAACATTACGTACTGTATAATTCCTGCAATTTTAAATCACTGCTATTTCCGAGTGTTTGTGTATTTTGCAAACCAGGAAAAGCAGTCCAATCAAACAGCTCCTTGGAATGTGTTATAGTTCTCTGCTCTCGTACCTTCAGTTCCAAGGGTTCTGCACCCTTCCATACTGGAACTCAGGACTTCTGTCCCTTGGGAGTGCCATCTATGGACTATATGCAGACTGACTCTCACTATTACCCCTCCTTACTTCATCATTCTGTTCCTTTGACCACCCTTTCATTCTTTGTTCATTCTACAGTCTCTTACCCTTTGTCTATCCCTTCATTCTTTGTACCTTTATCTTTGACCTCCCTTTCTTTTATTCTTCATAGCTTATCATTCTTAGTGGCTCATACTCCCTGAGTACTCTTGTGTAGTTTAGTATATATAGGTGTACAAGATCAGACTGGTTCTGTAGTCTTGATCTTGTCTACTCTAGGTAGTCCTGTACTCTTAGGCTCACTCTATATACTCTACTCTTGTCTCACTCACTCTCTCTCTGTCTGTTCTGCAAGTTCTGACTATGTTCCAGTACTTGTATTCTGTATTTCTGTTGTGTAGGATAGTTGTAGCCTGGGTCCCCTTACTGAGCCTTTGGGTCCCCTCTATACTGTTGCTAACATCAGATTAAGACTCCCTATTACTACCCTACAACTCTCCTATGTTTCAGGCATTAGTACTTACTGTTACATTAATCTCTTTTCTTTGTCCTAACCCTTTTACATTTTTAAATTTTAAACTTTCCAAACCCTTTTAAACTTTTGCCACCCTTCTTCTATTCATTACCCTTTTTAGTTTAGTGCCAATTCCTTTGTAGTATAAACATAAACCCTTCTACACTAACTACTACCCCTACTGTCCTGCCAGATTAGCAGTTGTGAGCAGACCTAGCTCAATACATACAGACCTCTATTTAAGAGGCTTTTACTAACTATATGCTCTCAGCCCTCTTAGAACCTGTTCTGATTGTTCTAGAAGTTACAACCTGTTTTAGAAAGAAAGTGTATATAGTCTACCCTTTAGATTTTAATAGACAACACTTTAAGGATGTTAGTAACAGTATAGAGGGGACTTAAAGGCTCAGTAAGGGGACCTAGGCTACAACTATCCTACACAACAGAAATACAGAACACAAGCACTAGAATGTAGTCAGAACTTGTAGAACAGACAGGGAGAGGGAGTGTGAGACAAGAGTAGAGTATATAGAGTAAGCCTAAGAGTACAGGACTATCTAGAGTAGACAAGATCAAGACTACAGAACCAGTCTAATCTTGTATGCCTATATATACTAAACTACACAAGAGTACTTAGAGAGTATGAGCTACTAAGAATGATAAGCTATAAAGAATAAAAGAAAGGAAGGTCAAAAATAAAGGTACAAAGAATGAAGGGATGAACAAAGGGTAAGAGACTATAGAATAAACAAAGAATGAAGGGGTGGTCAAAGGAATAGAATAATGAAGTAAGGAAGGGTAGTAGTAAGAGTTAGTATGTATATAGTTTATAAATAGTACTCCTGAGGGACAGAAGTCCTGAGTTCTGGTACAGAAGAGTGTAGAACCCTTAGAACTAAGGGTACAAGAGTAGAGAACTGTAACATCACCCTCTCTCTAAAACCAATTGTCCTGATTAGTGAACATTAGACTTAGTTAGTAGTTTAGACATAGGTCAGAATAGTAGGGTTTGAAAATCTGTAAGGTAGAGTTAATACAGAGCACCCAGATGAAGTTAATAGAAGTCTCAGATTGTCTTAGTAGTATAGGTAAGATTCTCAGCAGGTTCTCAAGTGTGTTCTTCAATTAAGTATCCCTTCTAGTAGATAAGGAACTTGAGCTTTCTGTGTACTAGCTTAGTATCTACTACATACTCTACTTTGTATTCTGGTTCAGAACTAATGAGTTCTGGTAGAGGTAGTAAGGGTCTTTGTTACAAAGGAAAACCTGGATTATAGTACTAAGACAGTAGAACCTTGTTAAACACTAAGTGTATGTACTTCTATATTACTAGAAGTTAGAGTTTGTAGGCAGAGGCACTAACCTTCTTTTCAATAATGAAGGGTCTGAAGCACTTGTTGTCCAACTTCTTTATTAAGCAATTTATAGTCAGGTTAGTGGCTTCTAGTATAACTTTGTCTCCAGGCTAGTAATCCTTAGCTACAGATCTCTTCCAATTGTAATTCTACTTTATTACTTATACTACCTTCTCTAAAAGAGCTTGTGTGTCTTCCCTAGTCTTATGTATCTATTCTACAAAGTCTGTTACAGATTCAGAACTACTGTTCTGGTTCAGAACTGTCCCCTAGTATGAATGTCTCTTTGTTAGCAACAGCATAGAGGGGACCTGAAGGCTCAGCAAGGGGACCCAGGCTATAACTATCCTACACAACAGAAATACAGGACACAAGCACTGGAACATAGTCAGAACTTGC
>NW_006760389.1:3777362-3783148 GCF_000271605.1 Fomitiporia mediterranea MF3/22
ATAAAGGGTAAGAGACCATAGAATGATACAAAGAATGAAGGGGTGGTCAAAGGAATGGAATGATGAAGTAAGGAAGGGTAGTAGCAAGAGTCAGCATGCATATAGTTCATAGACAGTGCCCCTGAGGGATGGAAGTCCTGAGTTCTGATACAGAAGGGTGTAGAACCCTCAGAACTGAAGGTGTAAGAGCAGAGAACTGTAACATCACCCCCCCTCTAAAACCAATCATCCTGATTAGTGAACATTGGGCTTGGTCAGTGGCTCAGGCATAGGTCAGAACAGTAGGGTTTGGAAATCTGTAAGGCAGAGTTGATACAGAGCACCTGGATGAAGTCAATAGAAGTCTTGGATTGCCTTAGCAGTATGGGTGAGATTCTCAGCAGGTTCCTAAGTGTGTTCTTCAACTGGGTATCCCTTCTAGTGGATAAGGAACTTGAGTTTTCTGCACACTAGCTTGGCATCTACTACATACTCTACTTTGTATTCTGGTTTGGAACCAATGAGTTCTGGTGGAGGCAGTAGGGGTCTTTGTTGTAAAGGAAAACCTGGATTGTAGTATTGAGACAGTAGAACCTTGTTAAACACTGGGTGTATACACTTCCATGTTGCCAGAAGTTGGAGTTTGTAGACAGAGGCACTAACCTTCTTTTCAATAACAAAGGGTCTGAAGTGCTTGTTGTCCAACTTCTTCATTGGGCAATCTGTGGTCAGGTTAGTAGCTTCCAGCATAACTTTGTCACCAGGCTGGTAATCCTTGGCTGCAGACCTCTTCTGATCATAGTTCTGCTTCATGACCTGTGCTGCCTTTTCCAAAAGAGCTTGTGTGTCCTCCCTGGTTCTGTGTATCTGTTCTACAAAGTCTGTTGTAGATTCAGAACTACTGTTCTGGTTCAGAACTGTCCCCTAGTACAGATGTCTCCTATGATTGAGGAAGAATAGAGACTGTCCTGTTGTGGAGTGTTGCTGGTTATTGTGCACAAATTCTGTCAGAGCTAGCCATTCAGACCAATCTGATTACTGATGATTGATGAACATCTAGAGGTAGAGCTCAATCTCCTGATTGACTCACTCAGTTTGACTGTCAGTCTGCAGGTGATAGGCAGTAGAAGGGTTCCCTTGAATTCTGAGAAGTGTATACAAGTCCTACATGAATTTTGACTCAAATTGTAGTCTGTAATCATGAATGAGCTTCTGAGAGAGTCTGTACAACTGGAAGACATGATCCTGATAAATGTGTGCTATACCTTCAGAAGTGAGTTCTGTTCAGGTCAGAACTGTATAGACTTGCTTGGAGAATCAGTCAACAATCACACAGATAGTGTTGTAACCCTAAGACTCAGGTAGCTTACTGATCAGGTCTACCAAGACTTCTTCCCAAGGGTGATCTAGGATCCAATACAGATGTAGAGGAGCCTGAACCCTTGTCCAGTGGGCCTTAGTCTGTTGGCATGTATTACAACCAGTCACATACTTTAGGATTTCCCTCTGTATTCTGGGCCACTAGTAGTTCTGAGTGATGAGTTCCTGTGTTTTGTGTTAGCCCAGATGTCCTACAGTTGGATTGTTGTGATGAGCTCAGACAATGTCCTCCTACAGTTTCCAATCCTTCAGAACATACAGTCAGCCTTCCTAGTAAACCTGTTCATCCTCATCCTCCTCCTAATCCCTAGCCTGTTTCTCTAGTTGCTTCACTACAACCTGGTCCTGTGTGTGTCTTAGAGCTTACTGTATGTAGGTGACAAAGTCAACATCCTTGGATTCGAGTCAGATCTCTCAGATTGTCTCAGATGCAAAACAGGAATTGTCTAGGAGAATGAGATTTTTGTTATCATTCTCCCCCCTTTCATGACCTGCTTGTCTTAAGAGTAAATTGGCTTTCATCATTTGTGTTCTAGGTTTGTGGGTCAGCACAAAGTCAAAGTCCTGCAGTTCTAACATCCAGCAGGCTTGGTAGCAGTTGAGCTTCTGGGGAGCCTGGAAGTACTGGAGATTAAGGTGATCACTCTAAATCTTAAACTTCTGTACAGCACCAAGGAGATATTAATGCTACTCTTCCAGGGAATGGACAATTGTAAGGAGTTCCTTGTCATAGATAGGGTAGTTCTGTTCTGTTACAGAGAGGGATTCTGATTGGAACACTATCAGACACTACTTTCCATCAATGAACTAGGACAGTACTGCTCCATTTGTAAAGTTGGAAGAATTGGCTTCAACTCAGAACTTGTCTACAACTGTCAGAACTACTAATACAGGCTCACTAGTGATGGCCTGCTTGAGGGACTCAAACACAGACTACTGCTAATCATCCTATTACTAAGGAACATCCTTGCTAGTGAGATTGTGAAGGGGCTGGGCAATAGTACTGAAGCCTTGAATGAAGCATTAGTAGTAGTTTACAAACCCAAGGAATGCTTGGACCTGTTTCAGGTTCTGAGGTTGTGGCCAGTTCCAAACTGTAGTCACCTTTGCTGGATCCATGCAGACCTTGCCTCCACTGATCACAAAGCTCAGATAATCTACTGACTCCTACACAAAAGAGTACTTTGCTTCTTAGAGGAACAGTTTATTATCTTAGAGCTGTTGTAGAACTGCTTAGATCAGTCAGTAATAGTGCTTAACTGTCTGGGTGAAGATTAGAATGTTATCCAGATACACACTAACATGCTCTGAGTCAATCAGATCTGTAAGGATGTGATTCATGAATGACTAGAATGTTGTAAGCAAGTTGGTTAGTCTGAAGAACATTACAGTCAGTTTGTACAATCTGCAATTGGTTCAGAATGCAGCCTTCCACTCATCTCTGTCTTGGATCTGAATATTATTGTATCCCTATCAAATGTCCAACTTAGTAAAAATCCTAAATGTATGTGTCTTATCAATGAGCTCCTGAATCAGAGGAAGCAGGTACTTGTTTTTGACAGTACCCTCATTGAGACAACAATAATCCTGGACTGGGTAGAGCTTCCCATCTTTCTTTTTGATAAAGAAGAAAGGGGAGGCTATAGAGGACTTTGAGGGTCAGATCTGGCTGTTCTGAAGATTTTCCCAAAGGAACTCATTAAGTGCCTCCTGCTTGTCTCTGTTGAGTGGGTAGACCTTACAATCCTTGGGTTGGAAACCCTCAGTCAATTCAATTGTATAGTCCTAGGGACAGTGTTCAGGAAGCTAGTCAAATTCCTCTTTACTGAAGACTTTAGGGAACTCTCAGATGAAATCCAGTAGGCTGGGTCTGTGTGTGTTCCAGAGTAGAGTTGTTCCAAGAGGGTTCCAGACTGGTTCTGTCTCAGATATCCTTCAGATTGACTCTATTCCACCTCAACTAGAATATGTATCCACATATCTATCCTAGTTGAAGAAGAACAATCAGTCACCTTCATCAGAACTGTTAGTAACATTAGAAGTGTCTGTATCTACTCAGAACAGTAGTACAAGGTAGCTGTAAGACTTGGGACACTGATTGAACACAAGTGTCTGCTCTAACTAGTCAATGGTAGGGTTGTAAGCCTTGAGCCATT
Source organism: Fomitiporia mediterranea MF3/22 (assembly GCF_000271605.1). Classification (NCBI taxonomy): domain Eukaryota; kingdom Fungi; phylum Basidiomycota; class Agaricomycetes; order Hymenochaetales; family Hymenochaetaceae; genus Fomitiporia; species Fomitiporia mediterranea. The sequence continues at coordinate 3,780,878 of NW_006760389.1, forward strand.
TGAATCCAATGAAGATGTCTGTCTTTCCAAGGTTGGTGACTCTAAACTCAATGCTTTCCTTATGATCCTGAATGGTCATCTGTAGTTGGACAAACTTAGTGATCTGACCATTCTGGTTCAGGGTTCTGTCCACATTGTATACTAGGATTGGAAGTGGAATGTGTTGAGTAGGGAGGTGGTGTTCCTGTACAAAGGCCTTATTGATGCACAAACCAGTACATCCACTGTCTATCAGAGCTATTGTTCAGATCTGGCAGGATTCTGAGAAGGGAGCTAAAAGGACAGGGACCTGTAGCTAGTGCCCAGAATGTCCTTGGATGAACTGCTACTTGTTCCAAAGGGAATGTACAGCTTGTACAGCCTTGTTGTCCAAGAGGGTGAGTATATACACTAACATTTCCTCATTAACCTCTCTCTTTTGACAAGGACAGACCTATGTCCTCAGCTGTGAACTCAGCTGAGGCCATCCCTGCTTGATACTACAGACAAACTACTGAGTGGTGAACAGGGCTGGGTAACATTCTGAACGTTCCAAGATCTTAGAACATGGAAGTGGCAGGTCAGATTGTGCAGATTTAGACTCAGATAAAGTGTGAAGAGAAGAATCAAAAGAATCAGGAGAAATAGGAGAACTATCTACTTTTGTTTTCAACTTTTTTCTATCTAATAAATAATTTTGTTAATTTATTTTTTCTACTTTTTCTACTTTTTCTACTTTTCTTACTTTATTTACTTCTAATCCTACAGTGTCCATTGAATCAAAAGTAGCCATTAAAAAATCCAAGTCATAGCCCTTCAGTACTGTATTCACTGTTAGGCCTCTACAAAATCCTGGAGTATGTAGTCAGGGTCCAGGAGTTCCAAGGTGACTTCTGGATTTGTAGAAAAGGCTTCTTGCCACAAATCCTACTTGTCACTTGTCATCACTCTAATGACCTGACAGATATACTGTTGCTTCTGTGGGCAGTCCTTAATTTGGTGCTCTGACTTTCTGCAGGCAAAGCATGCTCCTTGCTTTTAGGCTTCTCTAATGTCTATTAGAACAGATTGATCACAAATTACAGGTGGATCAATCTGAGGGCTTGGAACTGTTGGAGCCATTTGTATGTGTAAGCATTCTACACAGACTTGATACATCCAAGCTGCAGCTTAGTTGAAGGAGATGGTGTGTGTCTTCCACTCAGTGTAGGTGACTAGTTTCAGTGTCATTCTGAGAATCTTATTGACCAGTTCTGGGTGAAGAGCTTTTTCAAGCATTCTGATGAGGACATCATCAAATCTGAGTGTGAATCCTGCCTTCTGGGCCAGGATATTGAACTCCTGAAAGAAGGCATCAGCAGAACGTTTGCCCTGTTACAGAGATACAAGCTTGTTCTACACATTACACTTCTCATTCAGATCAATGAAGGAAGCACAGAGCTGCCCTATGAATTCTGAGTATGACTCATTGTTCTGAAGTCAGATCAGGCTTCTGATCCAATGACCTTTGATCCAGTTCTAGGCCCAGGTGGCTGTGTTGCCTTCCTTCATGAAGGAGAGGACAAATAGGACACGATTGAGATCTGAGAATAGATTGGTTGAAGCAACAGTCATGTATAGTTCAACTTGGCACTAGAAGTCCTCAAAGTGCTGCCCATTGAAGTCTGAAGGGCAGGCTACATACACTTTCTTTCTGGAACAGGTTGCAACTTCTGGAACAATTGGAACAGGTTCCAAAGGGGCTGAGGGCATGTGGTTAGTAAAGGCCTCTTAGATAGAGGTCTACACATATTAAGCTAGTTCTGCTTGTAACTACTGATCTGGCAGGACAGCAGGGGTGGCAGTTGGTGTAGTAGGGTCCATGTCTACACTACAAAGGGATTGGCACTAAACTAAAAGGGGTAATGAATAGAAGAAGGGTGGTAAAAGTTTAAAAGGGTTTAGAAAGTTTAAAATTTAAGAATGTAAAAGGGTCAGGACAAAGGAAAGAGATTGACACAATAGCAAGTACTGATGCCCAAAATGTAGGAGAGTTGTAGGGTAGTAATGAGTAGTCTTGATCTGATGTCAGCAACAGTGTAGAGGGGACCTGAAGGCTCAGTGAGGGGACCCAGGCTACAACTATCCTACACAACAGAAATACAGAATGCAAGCACCAGAACATAGTCAGAACTCACAGAACAGGCAGAGAGAGAGAGTAAGACAAGAGTAGAGTATATAGAGTGAGCCTAAGAGTACAGGACTACCTGGAGTAGACAAGATCAAGACTACAGGACCAGTCTGATCTTGTAC